>NC_134359.1:92782649-92980149 GCF_048569485.1 Anomaloglossus baeobatrachus | reverse complement strand
TCAAACATGCCTTTTGCTTGGCCTGTGCCAGGCACTACTGCTGTCGGTAACCTGACGGCACTGTAAATACGGCATTGTGGTACACAAGTGAAATACTCCTGGGCACTGGCCCTTTTAAGTCAGGACACAAATTTCACACATAGGGGCATTTCTCATTACGGACCCTGTGCTGGAATTAATCAAGGTGAAAATTGCAATCAATCTCCCGCTGAGAGGAAAGGCTGGCATACTGTGCCCACGTGACAAAGACACTTGACTGTGGAGGCTAGTAAAACAAAAGACGAGTAAGAAGCACAAAGTATGCCTGTGATGCCTGCCTGGATGTGCGGCAACGCTGGAAAAGCAAGTGATAAGGGAGTCTGTCTCACTCGCTTACTGGTGCTCCAGCCATATAACGGCAGGAGGGCCAGGGACCGATTACCGAGCCTGTTAAGAGGACAAGCTGAGCTCAGTGTTGGACTTGGCAAGGTTCCTACAAGTGACAGAGTTATGGTTAGGAGAGCAATGAATATTATGGGTATTGCGGAAAGTAAAGACTGAGCCTGGCCTAGTAAAGAGGCTCTGGGGCTTACTAAGGCCAGGTCGGTCTATGTCACTTATGAGCAGCACTGAGCACATGGCGGATCACATTTTTTAGTTGTTTTGACCCCATACAGAGTGGCTTATGTTGACCATCGTCTGATCTGCACATTTACGCACTGATCTTTCCTACGATTGGAACAACTTTTGCAAAATCAAGGATGAAAAACAAAGTCCACTGTTTCGCATGCAGATATTTCCACAGAATAAAAGAATTTACCCCCCCCGGATATAATTTTGGCCATTAGCAGACTCTGATGTCCGTATACCGTATAGCACTATCAATAATTAGTATCAAATTCAGTAAAAAGTCAGATGACCATTTCAGCATTCACATCCTAAATAAAGAGGTTAACACGGGATGCGTCTGAGCCCCCCTCCCCACACACATACACAGCATCTGCTGCCCCTAGACAATCCAGCTGTCCAAACTTTATTGGCAGCAAAATGTCAGATTCGTGCGACAAGCACACGGGCAACAATCACATACAATCACGCCAACACGCATGACACACGGCACAGCCAATGCTTCCCAGTCTGAGCACAGCGACGGGGGCACGCTGATCCGGCACAGCCCGTCTGACTCTAATACACCTTGAGTTGCAATTAGTGGCCCTGTCATTTTCGGCCGCTGCTGCCAATTAATTAAGCCTGTCAAACGGAAAAACAGCGGCACTCACAAGATAATTAATATCGGGAGAGACGCGGCAGCTCGGAGCTGCGAGAACGTACCCTGGAGAAGAGGAGAGAGAAAGAGGAAAGACAAATAGAAACTCGAAGAGAGACAGAGACTGTGAAACAGAGACAGTTTATTGAGCCATAAGAGACCGTTCAGATGAATTACATGAGACAAGAAGAACAACCGTACATAGAAAACACTAAGAGATGAAAATAAGTGACGTGGCGGAGAACAGAGGCATCCGCTAAGAGAATACAGCGGTAAGGTTTACCGAGAGCGGGAGCAGATGATCCGAGGGTAGAGAACACAATATGAGAGGAGTGATTGGTACCAGCAAACTGGCAGAGAAGAAAGTTAAACTGCCCTTGTTCTAATTGTTAAATTTGATGGTCCGTGGAGGGGGAAGGGGGGAACGCTCTGATTAAAAGCTCCCCACGAGCCCAGCAGCCTCTCGCAGTCTGGGCAGCTGCAGTGTCAGAGCTGGGGAGCTTATTCATATCATTAAGCCCCAGAGAACTTAATTGAAAGAAGAGCCAGGCCTGGACCTTGACACGCAGGAGGTCAGAGTAATTGCTGCCGGACATATTTAACATTAAGATAATCAGCCTATTAATTACCCTTCGGATCATTAAATCAGCCAGTTGCAAAATGAAATTCCTGCCTCTATTACTCAGCTGAGAGACCACAGGGCCTCCACTCACCATCTATCAGATTGAGGCTGAGCCAGCGAGGGAGAGGGGGGAGAGGAGAGAGACCGTGCCAGGAGGAGAGAAGACAGGTAAGGGATAAGGTGGTAAGAGGGGACTGAGGAACAGAGGAGGTGACGCCGAGGAGGAAAGGCAGGTTAGGGTGCACAATGGCCAGCCACGGGAGAATATTCACGGTTCATGCTTAGGATGGTAACTAGGTGCAGGCGACACGTAACTTCTTCCTAAAAGCCCGGCATCTAACAACTCATGATATCTCCCATGGTCGAGTCGTGATGTGCAAGGGGTTAAATTCACATCAAGACAGGAGCTGGCCCTTGGACCAGAGTGTGGAGATCACAGCCAGCCATGAGGTCCTGATTACAGCAAGTTAACGAGGTGAGGTGACCCTGGCTGGCAGAGACAGGAGCCAGGGTAAGTAAATAGGGGAGGGCAGGCGGAGAGGACTGAGGGGGGGCTGCCAGCTCTCCACTTAGCAGGATAATAAAGGAAATCATCCTTGATTATCAGTGCTAATTTGGACACTGCCGGTAGCTTGTTATGCGAGCTCTGAGTAGCATTTAATTAATTCAATTGCTTGTTAATGGGGGAAGTGACATGTGGGGAGCAGATGGGTCTATGGGTCAGTTTAGCAGGAGCATTGTCCTGTCACATACACCCGCCTTCATTTCTCTCCCAAAACATGAGCTATATATGTCTTGTATCCACAGCAACGGCCCGTTAATGTCACTGATTATTTTATTCTCTAGAACGTGTCAAAATACATCACATACACATAAACGTCACAGTAATATAGCCGGGACCACGGAAGCCAGAATCGGAGAAAACAACATGAAATTTCATACCGCAATTTATAACGAGCATGAAAAGAAAATGATTCCCAGCGCCTCCATCTATTATGTTTTTACAATGTTTCCATACCAGATTGCGAGGCGTCAGTGCCGATAGGTCAGAATGCTTCTATTTCGCTGGACCAGGACCACCACCATGAGCCCACAATGTGAGCGGGGTACATCTGACAGTGTGTGGAGGCTGCAGAGACACCGGGAGCCATAACCAGTAACCGCAGCCATCGCTCCCCTCCACATATGACGCAAGGAATCGGACCATGAAGAACGAATCAGAAAGACTAAAAAAAGCTGTGAAATGTGATTTTAGGGCCCAATGCATCAAAAAGTTTCTGACAAAATCATGGCGTAGATCTAATTTCAAATGTCACTACATTTTTTTTTGCCAGCAGTGGCCATCTCCACTCAGGAAGGGACGTGGCCAACAGAGTCATAATTTACTCCAGAAAACAATTTTTTTATGCTGGTGATCTGCAGCTAGAAGACGGGGCAAAACACTGAATGTGGCGCATCTTACCCCAGCACAGCCTTCATCAAGACTGAGGAGCAAAACGCCTGCCCTGATGTATCGGAGCCAGAAAGGACAAATAAACACATTTTCAATTGACTGCAGTGCTTGTTCAGGTTTCATTTATTTCAAAATATTTTTTGTTGACAGTCTGACCTTAAGGCCCCGTCACACTAAGCAACATCGCTAGCAACATCGCTGCTAACGAACAACTTTTGTGACGTAGCAGCGATGTTGCTAGCGATGTTGCTGTGTGTGACATCCAGCAACAACCTGGCCCCTGCTGTGAGGACGTTGGTTGTTGCTGAATGTCCTGGGCCATTTTTTAGTTGTTGCTGTCCCGCTGTGAAGCACAGATCGCTGTGTGTGACAGCGAGACAGCAACAACTAAATGTGCAGGCAGCAGGAGCCGGCTTCTGCGGAGGCTGGTAACCACAGTAAACATCGGGTAACCAAGAAGCCCTGTCCTTGGTTACCCGATATTTACCTTCGTTACCAGCCTCCGCCGCTCTGTCAGTGCCGGATCCTGCTCCCTGCACATGTAGCTGCAGGACACATTGGGTTAATTAACCCGATGTGTGCTGTAGCTAGGAGAGCAGGGAGCCAGCGCTAAGCATTGTGCGCTGCTCCCTGCTCTGTGCACATTTAGCTGCAGTACACATCGGGTAATTAACATGATGTGTGCTGTAACTAGGAGAGCAAGGAGCCAGCGCTAAGCAGTGTGCGCTGCTCCCTGCTCTGTGCAGCTGCACCCTGTACTCTATACCCTATATATGTACCCTGTGCAGCTGCACCCGGTGTGCGCTGCTCCCTGCTCTGTGCACATTTAGCTGCAGCACACATCGGGTAATTAACCCGATGTGTGCTGTAACTAGGAGAGCAGGGAGCCAGCGCTCAGTGTGCGCTGCTCCCTGCTCTCTGCACGTGTAGCTGCGTGCGCTGGTAACCAAGGTAAATATCGGGTTAGTTACCCGATATTTACCTTAGTTACCAAGCGCAGCATCTTCCATGCGGCGCTGGTCACTGGTGAGCTCACCAGCAACTCAAGTAGCCACGCTCCAGCGATCCCTGCCAGGTCAGGTTGCTGGTGGGATCGCTGGAGCGTCGCAGTGTGACATCTCACCAGCAACCTCCTAGCAACTTACCAGTGATCCCTATCGTTGTTGGGATCGCTGGTAAGTTGTTTAGTGTGACTGGACCTTTACTATGTGTCCTCACTGGCATCTAAATTTATTGGCATACCTAAAAGCTGAAATCAGCTACATCTGTGCTTTTGCACAGAGCTCAACAATGTAAAAGTGGTGGTGAAGCACCTGTGCTGATGTCACGATCATGTGACCGTAATGGGTGAAGCTCAGCAGAAATGTGAACATAAGGACCTCTGGTAATCAACAGAAGAGAAGTGGTTGTGCAGGACCTGTGCTGATGTCACGATCATGTGACTGTAATGGGCGGAGCTCAGCAGAGAAGTTATGTTGAAGGATCTGTGATGTAATCAATTACAATGCTAGGTGTGCGACTAAGTTAAAGAAAAAATGTCTGAACTTGAGTGACAGTGACTTAGTGACTGATCCCAGCAAAAGTTCCACCCCTATGACTGAATCCTAATGTACCACATTCACCTAAGCATATAAAGTTTGTTTTGCTTTTTTTAAGATAAATGCATAGAATTTTTTTTTTAAAAAAAACCCATGTAAGTGATGCATATTGCATCATTTAAAGCACATGGTTAGAGGTTTAATATTGGAACCCCTCCCCCCCCCTGAAAAGACAGGTTGTCTTTAAAGAGCACCAATCACCAGGATTTTCCTATATAACCTAAAGGCAGTGCTATACTGGCACTATTAGGCTGATTCTATACATACCTTTAGTTGTCAGCTAGGATGTATAGGTTTTGAAGCACAAGCAAGTAAAGTTTATAAAATTAGCAGCTTGTTGAGTGACAGCAGCTGCAGCTGCCAATAGCTGGGGGTATTCATAGTTATCCCCTCCCCCTGTTATTTATGCTAATTCTTTTATACAATCATTTTAGTTTATGACTAAAAGGGCCTGTGCTGATGTCATACCCATGTGACCAGAAGGGGCAGGGCCTCAGCCAACATAGGTGTTACCAGGAAGCACCATTTTCTGTTGGCTGAGGCCCCACCCCTTCTGGTCACATGGATATGACATCAGCACAGGTCCTTTTAGTCACAAACTAAAACTAGCATTGGCTTTAGGTTATATAGGAAAATCCTGGAGATTGGTGCGCTTTAAGGACCACAATGGTTCAGCATGACTTAGACGAGTGTGGCATCACAGCCCTGCTGCGCCCCAGCTTCACCCATTTTGGTGTAGGTGGGAAAAACTGGTATGAAAATCGCAAAAGTTGTAACATTTTTGTGCAACACAGAGTTGAGCCAGTATTTTGTGACTTTTCAAAGCAATATATGCTAGAATTCTCGTTAAATAGCGTTGCTGAATCGGGGTCTACGTCTTGTATGGAAATAGTACTAAAAATTACATTAGATAAATGGCATTGAATAACACTCACCTACTGCTGCAAGTTTCCAAAGCAAATACAAGTACATTTTACATTAGATAAAAGACTGTACAGTATATGTAGACATCCATATACTGCTTTCAACTCCCTGAGAAAACTTTGGCTGCTGCACTTTTGGATCCATAAAAAAAGGTGAAAAAAAAGGGGACTCCTAAACAACTGAGTTACCGTAAAAGGGAGGAAGAAAACCGAGAAACCCAATTGCTCACATCTCTTCCAGGTACAATCAGGAATATGTGAAACAGTAATCCTATTATTTAGTAGTGATGATAGATATACTGGTCTCACCTCTCTGCTATATCCAATTGTCTCCTCCACTAAGTTTTTATGTCTTTACTCCATGATCCCTGCAAGATGTGAATTCTTCTCGGCCCCTTATTTTCGCACCTAAACTTTACTCCAGAGCCCTCTTTAATCCCAGAGGACAGTATGTGTGAGGTGGATGCCTGCCCACTTTAGCCGTTTACTGATGTTTGTGACATTTTCCACCCATTGAAATGAATGTGGTGTGTCAAAACGCAACCAAAATGTTAGCTGTGCGTTTGCATGCCTTTTGGTTGCGTTGTGGATGCATTTTTGTCAACAAAAACGCAGGTCACCAACTTTTCTCCATTCTCTCTCTCTTGCTCTCGGTTTCTCTCCGCTTCATACTCACCGATCACTGGAGCGGCTGTCACACTGCTCCCACAGCCTCTCCTGCTTCTGAAAGTGCAGGCCGCTCATTAGGCTCATCTCATATTCCCTGCTTCCCCCACCCACCATGATTGGTTGCAGTCAGACACGCCCCCACGCTGAGTGACAGCTGCCAGACTGCAACCAATTACACCCACCGGTGGGCGGGTTTATATCGTCCAGTACAATAAATAAATTAAAATTTCGGCATGTGTTCCCCCCCCTCCCCCATTTTGATTCCCAGCCAAGATAAAGCCTCACAGCTGGTATTCTCAGAAAGGGAGCCCCCCAGCCTAAAAATACCAGCCAGCAGTCGCCTGGAATTGCCGCATTCATTACATGCGACAGTCCTGGGACTGTAACTGGCTCATCCCGAGTGCCCTGGTGCGGTGGCAATCAGGGTAATAATGAGTTAATGGCGGCCCACAGCAGCCACTAAAACCTAGCTTAGTGATGGCAGGTGTCTATGAAACACCCCCTCATCACTAATCTGTAAGTGAAAGAAAATACACACGAACACTGAAAAATCATTTATTTGAAAGACAAAAAAAAGACACCCTCTTTCACCACTTTATTAACCCCCCAAACATCCCCCAGGTCCGTCGTAATTCACACAATGTCCCACGACGCTTCCAGCACTGCTACATTTGACCCTCACAGCAAGCGCCATAGAACAAGACTGCTCGCTGTGAGCTCCATGTAGCAACTGAAGCGAGTTGCGCTGTGGTGACGTCACCGATTACCAGAGTGACTGAAGTGAGCCGTGTGATCTGCAGTGCGGTCACTCAGGTGACTTCCGGTCACAGCTGGAATCCTTCACCTGTGACCGCAAATTAGACCGCGACACAGAGACAGCCGCGCGCGGAGAATGAACTCAGGTGAACCTCTGACATCACAACTGCTAGCCCCGCACTAAATCCTGTGTCGCGGCACTGACGTCAGAGGCTCACCCAAGTTGATTCTCATCGCGCGGCTCTGTTGGCTGTCAGCGGCCAGTCATGCTCTATGGTGCTGCTGTGACAGGACAGGGATGTAGCAGAGCTGAATCGCTGTGGGACCTCGTGTGGATTACTTTGGACCTACACGGGCGTTTAGGGGTTAATAAAGTGGTGGAAGAGGGTGTTTTTTGTATTTTATTCCAAATAAAGGATTTTGGGGGTGTATGTGTTTATTTACTTTCACTTACAGATTAGTGATGGGATCTCAGACGACTGCCATCACTAATCTAGGACTTAGTGGCTTCTGTGGGCTACCATTAACTACTTATTACAACGATTGCCACCACACCAAGACAACGGGAAGAGCTGGGCCCAGCACCAGAATTGGCGCATCTTATGGATTCGCCACTTCTGGGGCGCCTGAGGGTTGCTATTATTTGGCTGGACAGGGCCAAATATTGATGTAAAGAAATGTAGGTTTCAGCTCACCTATATGATAACCTCCAGGCTGGAATGGATGCCCGCAATCCCCCAGACAGGCAGGTCCGTAGTCCAAGACAGCAGCAAAAGGGTTGAAGGGATGGGACTCAGCACCAATACTATATGATAAAACTTGGAAGCTTTATTTCAATATTTAAAAGCGGTCACAGGTCATCCAGAAAAAATGCTGTGCGGCTGCCTTGCGGCTAGGCTTGACGCGTTTCGGACAGAGAAAGGGGGAATTTAAAAACAGTCCTTAATCATAAGCCCAATGATTAAGGACTGTTTTTAAATTCCCCCTTTCTCTGTCCGAAACGTGTCAAGCCCAGCCGCAACCTTGTAAAACTGTAAAGGGGAAAAAAGCGCAATAGGGTCTTACCCGGTATGAGGGTGGACAAACAAGACAAAGAAGCACTCACCTGGTGAGGTTGTGCCAGTCACAACCCCTTATGATAGCCTGTGAGTGCCTGGTGGTTTAGCTGCAGCCCCGGGAGAGGAATTTTGTATCACACAGGTAGAAGAAAAGACCGGGTTTATGCCGCGCTGAAAACCACTGATGCGTGTAAATTAAAAGATTTTAATCTTAATCTTTTAATTTACACGCATCAGTGGTTTTCAGCGCGGCATAAACCCGGTCTTTTCTTCTACCTGTGTGATACAAAAGCCCAGCCGCAAGGCAGCCGCACGGCGTTTTTTCTGGATGACCTGTGACCGCTTTTAAATATTGAAATAAAGCTTCCAAGTTTTATCATATAGTATTGGTGCTGAGTCCCATCCCTTCAACCCTTTTGCCAAATAATGATGTGCCTTCCTACCCTAATATTAGCCCCCAGTTGTCTGCTTCACCTTGGCTGCTTTTAGAAAAATAGGGGGACCCTATGTCATTTTTTTTTTTTTTTTAATTAATAAATAAAAAAAAAAGTGTGGGATTCCCTCTATTTTTCATAACCAGCCAAGGTACAGCAGACAGCTGAGGGTTGCAGCCTGCAGCAGCTGCTGTTCCTGTGCTGGATATGAAAAATGGGGGGGACCCCAAGGGCTTTTTTTTTTTTTTACCAAAAAAAAAAAAAAAAAAAGCTGTCCAAGCTAGCTATCCCTCTATCAGGCTATTCTGTTATTTCTATCTATATGTTCGTTCTTATTATGTATTCTATATGTTTTACTATTCTATGTTCTATCTATCTACCTATCTATTTCTTCTATCTATCCTAGCTATCTATCAATTATCCTATCCTCTCATTTTATTTCTCGTTTAAAAAACGCACTGACAAAATCGTAACGAATACAGTGTTTTTGTTTTGTCAAACGCAGTGTTTACAGTTGTCAAGTCTGCCAGAGGGTGCATTATTTTTGTCAAATCAAGAACGCAGCATGCGGACATGCCCTAAGAGTATGTGCTCACGATGAGTTTTACTTGCATCTTTTACGCTGCTTGAAAAAAACCCAGCATTTTACAGCACAAGCAAAGTGGATGGGATTTATAGAAATCTGAAGTCCACTGCGCTTCTTTTTTACTCTGCCTATACCGACCTGTGGTGCATTTTCCAATCCGCAGCATGTCAATTCCTCTTGTGCAGAAAACTCCAGGTGCACATATTCTTAGTGTCCACTATCCAGACATTGTGCGATTATAACCTTATTCATATCAAAGTCAGTTTTTGAAAGAAAAAAAAAAAAAGTGTAATTTTTTTCCATTAGAATAAAAACACAAAACAAACATGCCTCAAATGCATGACAAAAATATTGTGAACGCCACTCACTGTATATTGTGATATTATTATTTCTTGTGCAGAAAACTCCTCACCAGCCGATTCACAAAACACACTTTTACATGTAATTATGTTGATTGTTAATTTGGGAACCAAAAATATAAATTTACAGGCATAGAAATGGAAGTTTGTGAACATTTTTTCTTCCATTAGCCTGAAGTCCTGATACAAGTACGGCCTCCTCTGTCCGATATTATCACCTTTCATTGTTGTGTATTGAGCGAAAAACGACTTACTTTAATCTGTAGGGCATAATGAGCCGTGTTGTAGCAATATTGTAAGGAAGCGGCTTTGCTGTATTCTTACATCCCCTTTTGTTAGGTGTCAGGTAAATACTTGTGCCTTTTACATTGTATACACACACGCAGCTTTGAGGTTGGGTTTTTTGTCATCCACTCCTGGTGTTTGGCCAAACAAAAAACACAAAATATACCCTACTGCATATGTGAATCCAGCCTTATAACGACTATTCTCTGAAGGATGGGACAAGTGGGCTGACATAATGTGTTTTTGTAAATCACATCAGGTCCCCTCCTCTCTACTGACAATATACAAATGAAAAGGACAATAACAACAACAAGCTATAAATCGGAATCACCTGCTCTGCACAATGTCTGAGAGGCTCTCAATTGGAGTCAGGTCTGGAGAATATGGGTCTATCAATGGCATCAGTGCCTTCTTTATTTAGCTACTGCCCACATATTCTGGCCACATGAGGACAGGCATTGTCCTGCACCAAGAGGAACCCCAGAGTCCTCTGCACCACTGTAACGTCTGTCACTGGCCCTCCATATAGCTCCAAACTAATCTTCCAATAACTCCCCAAACATAATTTCTGGTCCTCACAAGTCCTCCTCCTTACTTCCACGCTCGTACGTTCTTCACCCAATTGCCTCTAAGACTTTTTTGGAGCATCTGCCATGCTGTGGCATTCAGAGGCTCAATATGTCCATTTGCAACCTTCAGACGCAACCTGAAAACTCATCTCTGAAGGAAAGCCTACAGCCTGCAATCATTTTGCTGCCTTCTCATCACCACCACTGGAGCTGCTGCAACCCAACATAATGTTTTGTTCCCCACTACCCTGCAGATTGTGAGCCCGGAAGCGCAGGGTTGTCCCACCTCTACACCAGTCTGTCATAGTGTGTAATTTATATATGTATTTTCTATGTATATCTTTCTCACACATTATGGAATCAGTGGTGCTTTAAAAATCTATATATATAATTGCCTTATTCTGTCTGTCTGTCTTGCTCCAAAATTGTGTCCTTACGGTGACACAAAGCTGATTGGCCGCTGGGCTCGCCCAGGCTCCGCCCCCCCCACAGATTCGCCTCTTGCCCCGGCACCCTGCAGGCATTGGCAACTCAGCCACGCCCCGCCCCCCTCACGCAATGCACGCTAGCTCTGGCCCTGCCCCCCCCCGCATTCCCCGAACCGACACGGTCACGGAGCTACGACTACCAGGTGAGTACTGTACCCCTGGGAGCCCACATCAGCGTACGCCGCCAAACCAGCCGACACATACCCTCGCATTGCTGGGGCTGGCCGGCGTATGCTGGTGTGGGCTCCCGTGCGAGCGGGGGACGAGATGCGCTGGTAACCATGGTAGCATAGTTACCAGCGCATCAAGGTCCTGCAGTGGCGAAAAATACACACACACACACATCACATCGCATCCACATACTCACAACATCCTGGGATATCGCTTGCTTCTCGGCGGCGATATTGTGCTGTGAGCTTCCAGGACCTGCCGGAGGATCACATGGCCAGAAGCATGTGGTATCTCCGGATGTTGTGAGTATGAGCGCGTATGTGCAATATCGTCAATGTGTGTGTGTGAGTGTATGCGATCGGGTGTGTGTGAGTGTATGCGGTCGGATCTGTGAGTGTCGGCAGAGGAGCACGGCGTGCTGGAGGAGGCTGGGAGGAGAAAGGCTGATCCTGGGGAAGGATGGGATGGGGAGGCTGAGAGAAGAGAGGCTGATGCTGGGGGAGGCTGAGGCTGGGGTAGGCTGGGAGGAGAGAGGCTGATGCTGGGGACCGAAAAGGCATCAGCTGGGGACAGAAAAGGCTGATGCTGGGAGGAGAGAGGCTGATGCTGGGAGGAGAGAGGCTGATGCTGGGAGGAGAGAGGCTGATGCTGGGATGAGAGAGGCTGATGCTGGGATGAGAGAGGCTGATGCTGGGGACAGAGAGGCTGATGCTGGGGACAGAGAGGCTGATGCTGGGGACAGAGAGGCTGATGCTGGGAGGAGAGAGGCTGATGCTGGGAGGAGAGAGGCTGATGCTGGGAGGAGAGAGGCTGATGCTGGGAGGAGAGAGGCTGATGCTGGGAGGAGAGAGGCTGATGCTGGGAGGAGAGAGGCTGATGCTGGGAGGAGAGAGGCTGATGCTGGGAGGAGAGAGGCTGATGCTGGGAGGAGAGAGGCTGATGCTGGGAGGAGAGAGGCTGATGCTGGGAGGAGAGAGGCTGATGCTGGGAGGAGAGAGGCTGATGCTGGGGACGGAGAGGCTGATGCTGGGAGGAGAGAGGCTGATGCTGGGAGGAGAGAGGCTGATGCTGGGAGGAGAGAGGCTGATGCTGGGAGGAGAGAGGCTGATGCTGGGAGGAGAGAGGCTGATGCTGGGAGGAGAGAGGCTGATGCTGGGAGGAGAGAGGCTGATGCTGGGAGGAGAGAGGCTGATGCTGGGAGGAGAGAGGCTGATGCTGGGAGGAGAGAGGCTGATGCTGGGAGGAGAGAGGCTGATGCTGGGAGGAGAGAGGCTGATGCTGGGAGGAGAGAGGCTGATGCTGGGAGGAGAGAGGCTGATGCTGGGAGGAGAGAGGCTGATGCTGGGAGGAGAGAGGCTGATGCTGGGAGGAGAGAGGCTGATGCTGGGAGGAGAGAGGCTGATGCTGGGAGGAGAGAGGCTGATGCTGGGAGGAGAGAGGCTGATGCTGGGAGGAGAGAGGCTGATGCTGGGAGGAGAGAGGCTGATGCTGGGAGGAGAGAGGCTGATGCTGGGGACAGAGGCTGATGCTGGGGACAGAGAGGCTGATGCTGGGGACAGAGAGGCTGATGCTGGGGACAGAGAGGCTGATGCTGGGGACAGAGAGGCTGATGCTGGGGACAGAGAGGCTGATGCTGGGGACAGAGAGGCTGATGCTGGGAGGAGAGAGGCTGATGCTGGGAGGAGAGAGGCTGATGCTGGGAGGAGAGAGGCTGATGCTGGGAGGAGAGAGGCTGATGCTGGGATGAGAGAGGCTGATGCTGGGGACAGAGGCTGATGCTGGGGACAGAGGCTGATGCTGGGATGAGAGAGGCTGATGCTGGGGACAGAGAGGCTGATGCTGGGAGGAGAGAGGCTGATGCTGGGAGGAGAGAGGCTGATGCTGGGATGAGAGAGGCTGATGCTGGGAGGAGAGAGGCTGATGCTGGGAGGAGAGAGGCTGATGCTGGGAGGAGAGAGGCTGATGCTGGGAGGAGAGAGGCTGATGCTGGGAGGAGAGAGGCTGATGCTGGGAGGAGAGAGGCTGATGCTGCGGGCAGAGAGGCTGATGCTGGTGCAGCATGGGGGATGGAGCACGATGGGGGGTGCGCAGCATGGGGGATGGAGCACGTTTGGAAGTGCGCAGCATGGCGCATGGAGCACGTTTGGGAGTGCGCAGCATGGCGGATGGAGCACGCTTGGGAGTGCGCAGCATGGCGGATGGACCACGTTTGGGAGTGCGCAGCATGGCGGATGGAGCACGTTTGGGAGTGCGCAGCATGGCGGATGGAGCACGTTTGGGAGTGCGCAGCATGGCGGATGGACCACGTTTGGGAGTGCGCAGCATGGCGGATGGAGCACGTTTGGGAGTGCGCAGCATGGGAGATGGAGCATGATGGGGGGGGCGCGCAGCATAGGGGATGGAGCACGATGGGGAGTGCGCTGCATGGGGGATGGAGCACGATGGGGAGTGTGGAGTATGGCGGATGGAGCACATTTGGGAGTGCGCAGCATGGCGGATGGAGCACGTTTGGGAGTGCGCAGCATGGCGGATGGAGCACGTTTGGGAGTGCGCAGCATGGCGGATGGAGCACGTTTGGGAGTGCGCAGCATGGGAGATGGAGCACGATGGGGGGTGCGCAGCATAGGGGATGGAGCACGATGGGGAGTGCGCTGCATGGGGATGGAGCACGATGGGGAGTGCGCAGCATGGCGGATGGAGCACGTTTGGGAGTGCGCAGCATGGGAGATGGAGCACGATGGGGGGTGCGCAGCATAGGGGATGGAGCACGATGGGGAGTGCGCTGCATGGGGATGGAGCACGATGGGGAGTGCGCTGCATGGGGGATGGAGCACGATGGGAAGTGCACACCTCCCCCCAACACACACACACACGCGCGCGCACTGCACAACACACCACACACACACTGGGAACCACAAACAACTGCCCTACACAGACACCCACACACACAGACAACGTTGCACACACAAATATACGCACATACCGCACAACACACACATTGCACACAACATACCTCCCCCCAAAACACACCACACACACACAAACCGCGCAACACACATACAACGCTACAGACACACAGCGCTCCACAAACAACGCAACACACATACAACACCGCTCTCACCCCCCGCCCCACCCAGACAACACCCAGAACATGTACAGCGCCCTACACAAACACTTGGTAACTACACACAACAACATCTATATATATATATATATCTATATATATATATATATATATATATATATATATATATATATAACAAAAATCATACATGAACTACACAATACGTAAATTCTAGAATACCCGATGCGTAGAATCGGGCCACCTTCTAGTAAATAATAATGATAATGGATCTGAGTATTTACTCTGCCATCATGGAGGCTTGTGTGACACACCATGGATCAGCCTCCCCAGACTATCACTGATCCACCACCAAACTGGTCATGCTGGATGATGTTGCAGGCAGCACGATATTCAGCACGGCATCTCCAGATGCTTTTACATGTGCGCGGAGTGAACCTGCTCTCATCTGTGAAGAGAACTGAGCGCCAGTGGTGGACCTGCCAATTCTGGTGCACTGTGTCAAATACTATATCAGCTGCACAGAGCTGGGCTCTGGGCATAGGTCCCATCTCATGGCATCTGGCACATATGGAGGTCATATTATAGGGTTCTGGAAGTGCTCCTCCTAGGAACAAAGGAGCAGAAACGTGTCCTGCTGCAGAGTGGAGGCTTTTCTCTCGAGACAACACATAGGATTGTGCCATCTTGGAGGAGCTGGACTATCTGTGCATGCTGAATGGCCTGTAGGCACCGCATCAGTAGTGGCAAGGACATTAGCAAATGGCAAAAGCCTCCCATACACGTGAAACTATAGTCAGCTGAACGCTCTGATATCAGCAAATAGTCTAATGTGTATGGGAGTCTCCCGACTCTCCCCCTACAAATAAAGCCCGCTTTACACGGTACGATCTATCGTGCAATTTCACGATCGATCGTACCCGCCCCCGTCGTTTGTGCGTCACAGGCAATTAGTTGCCCGTGGTGCACAAACTCGTTAACCCCCGTCACACACACTTACCTGCTGTGCGATGTCGCTGTGGGCAGCGAACATCCTCTTCCTGAAGGGGGAGGGACGTTCGGCGTCAAAGCGACGTCACACAGCGGCCGGCCAATAGAAGCGGAGGGGCGAAGATGACCGGGACGTAAACATCCCGCCCACCTCCTTCCTTCCGCATTGCCGGCGGGTGCCGCGGGACGGAGGTAAGCTGCTGTTCATCGTTCCCGGGGTGTCATACGGTGCGGTGTGTGCCACGATTTGTGAGCGATACTGCGTCGCTCGGAGGTGTCACACAGCCCGAAGTCGCAAGCAATGCCGGATGTGCATCACAAAAACCGTGACCCTGATGATCTATCGGACGATAGATCATCTCGTGTAAAGCACCCTTAAGGAGGACAAGAAGGAAGTGGCCTGTTGGAAATAACCTGCTGCCAGAGACGCATTCCTACGTATAATTGGAGCCGAACAATCATTTGTTATGTAATGCATACAGTCTATTGCCACCACTTTCAAAACCATTCTCATTTGGGGGTCCCCTTGCTGTTGACTCTCCAGTGCTGCTGTCGTCACTTTCAATTGCAACAAAGTAAGTTAAATTGATTCACAATCATTCATGTCTCCTAAATGGGCAGATTGATAACTCTGCAATTTAAAGGGAACCTGTCACCCGATTCACGCTGTCCACACCACGGTAAGCAGCCCGGCACCGCTATTGCATCCATTTATGTTTTAGTCTGAAATGTGGCAGCGTTTCAGAGACATATTATGAAAAGCCAGCTTGGGACTATGACATTCGGCTCATTAGTCCAAAGCCGCTCCCCTGCAGCTTACCCCTTCCCCACTTTCCGTGACTGACTGCTGTCTCCCTATCCACATACATAGAAAAAGACCTGTCAGTATTTCAGTGCTTGGAGCGCAGAAGCCATCAGGGATTGGTCTCGGACTAGTCCGCAGAGATGCATAGTCCCAAGTTGGCATTTCAAACCATGTTCTCCCTGAAATGCCACAACATTTCAGACTAAAATATGCGGGGATTCAGTAGCAGTCATGCAGCATGAACAGGGGACAGGTTTCATTTAACCGACTAGCAAGTTGTACTGTAATGCTTAAGTGTTCCCTTAATTTCTTTGAGCAACACAGCTGAGTGTGCACAAATATGCCAATAGTTTCCTTAGAAAGAGAGGATAGGAATGTTAGTGCAATCCTAAAAGTCAATATCAATTCTTTAAATGGCCTTGTCACCTAGCCAAACCAGTTCTTTCTTTGCACTGATGAGGGGCAACAACCCAGAAGCATGTGTCTGTAAATGGATCTTCTGGCTTAGCTGCTCATCCTAAGTCATGTAGTAAGACCCTTTTAGAAGGTCCATACTGACATTTAGTTTTTCTACTTCCAATAGGTGACACTAGAGTTCCTGTCCCCTTCCACTATTAAGAGGCTATTTGAATGCTGAAATTTCCAGGAAAGCATGGCCTGGGCTATAAGTCTGCTGCTTAAATAATATATTTACATACAGTACATAGTGATAAAATGATAATAGCTACTGATAATAACAGAAAAGTTCTGTGAAATTAACTGGCAATACTTCTTTCTCTGTTCTTTAATAATGACACTGACCTGGGGCTTTCTGAACATGGCTTGACGTGGCCTTGACTGCTTCCTTCCCATATACTGTTCGCCAGCTCATTTCCAATGGCAGACATGACTTTTATTAACTCAGGCGGCCAGTCGTCAAGGTCCAAAGATCGGACGCGGGAAAGATGAGTCCCCAGGTTGCGATGAATCCCAGAACATTCTATGCACATTAGAGCTCCGAGATTCAGGCTGGCCCAGTCGGGATCTGTGGAGATCAAAAAGGAAGAATACATAGTACACATTCACTGTGTACATACAAAAATGTGTCTGAGACAAATCTTAAGCCTGCTTATAATATGAAGTCACTGAATGGTGTAATATCACTGATATACTTTGATAGGATTAACCTAATAAATGGTTCACATTTTTGAAGGTCTTATTCTAGCCCTAAGGGGGGCTTTACACGTTGCGACATCGCTTCCAAAATATTGTCGGGGTTACGTCGTGAGTGACGCACATCTGGCGCCGGTAGCGACATCGCAGCGTGTAAATCCTAGGTGCGACGATAAACGATCGCAAAAGCGTCGAAAATCGGTGATCTGTGTAGAGTCATTCATTTCCATAATGTCGGGTCGACCGCAGGTACGATGTTGTTTGTCGTTCCTGCAGCTCCACACATCGCTGTGTGTAAACCCGCAGGAGCGACAAACATCTCCTTACCTGCATCCTGACGGCAATGCGGAAGAAAGCATGGTGGGCGGGATGTTATGTCCCGTTCATCTCCGCCCCTCCACTTCTATTGGCCGGCCGATTAGTGACGTTGCGGTGACGTCGCACATGCAATATGTGGTGATTGCTACCGTAGCGAACATTATCACTACAGCAGCTTCACACGCACATACCTGCTCGGCGACGTCGCTGTGACTGCCGAACTATCCCTCCTTCAAGGGGGAGGTGCGTTCGGCGTCATAGCGACGTCGCCGAGCAGGTATGTGTGTGTGAAGCTGCCGTAGAGATAATGTTCGCTACGGCAGCAATCACCACATCTCGCATGTGCGACGGGGGCGGGTGCTATCACGCTCGGCATCGCTAGCTGATGCTAGCGATGTCGCAACGTGTAAAGCCCGCCTGCATTCATACATCTATTGTACTCGTCTGCTTGATGGTTGTTTTTTTAAATGGACAGCACACCGACTATGAGCTTCATTGAGCCATCCATTTTATGTTCAATCTATTTTTATTGGAAGTTATCAGGATTACAAAAAAAAACCAACATAGAGTCATATAACAAGTTATGCAAAGAAAGCAATCTGCAGAGAGCAGCCTGCCGGTGTCCCGTACAAGCAGCATATCGATTCTTAGGCATTTTCAAAACCTTTGAAGCGTATGTAATGATGAACACAACAAGTTCGTGGATTTGCAGTACCAGAATTGAAATTCAGAGAATATAGGCAAAGAACGTATTCTTATTCAAAACTTCAAAAATTTAAAGATTATGCCGATGTTCAGACTGCTAGTATTAAGAGAAGCAAGCTCAGGAGTAGAAATGTCAAGTTTCAAATTTAGAAGCGGGGATCAAGCAAGCCTAGTAAGTTAATACTTTAGTATTCCCTCGCTCAATGGAAAAAACTTGCTGACCGGAGCCATTAAAGTTATGAATGAAACAACAAAAATATTTATAAAATAATATATACATATCTCTCATTATTCCAGTATAAGATCAGGAGAAAATACCATAGGCAGAAAGAGTTTGAAAGAATAAGAAAGGAAAAGGATATGGAGGAGAAAGCAGAAGGAGATGAGAGGAAAATGGGGAAGAGATGGGGAGAAAGAAAGGAGATGGAGAGGGGGAGGAAGGGGGGGGAGGGGGTTCCTCTGAGGTCTACATCTCAAAACAGTTTATGGAAGTCAGGTGAATCCCTAAACATTATCCAATCCTTCCAGGTCCTGTAAAATTTATCTCTGGTGTCTGCGCCCTCGGCAGCAAGCTCCTCCATCCTACAAATATTTGCCATCTCCATGTACCACTCGGAAATAGGAGGGATTGTGGAAGTTTTCCAGTATCTAGGAATGGTGGAGCGTGCCGCCGCAAGGCAGAACCGCAGAATATCTCGCTTATGATATGTGATAGCGTGAGGTAAGACGGAGAGGAGTGTTATCTTGGGACAGTTCTCAACTGTTTTCCCAGTTATGAGATGGTAGTTCGAGAGTACTTTTTGCCAGAACTGCTGTATTCCTTCACATTCCCACCAAATGTGAGTCATTGTGCCAACCTCCCGTTCACATCTCCAACACATTGCTGACACCGTAGGGAATATTGAATGAAGCTTAGCTGGAAATTGGTACCATCTCGTCAAGATTTTAAAATTTTTCTCCTGTGTGGCGCACGTAGCTGATAATTTATGTGTGAATAAAAAGCATTTTTCCCATTCAGCTGGTGAGATATGTTGTTTCAGCTCACTTTCCCAAGCCAACTGGTAGCCTCGTTTGCCTGAGGTCCCAATTTCATTGAGAATGCTGTACAGCTGAGAAACCGGGCGTTCAGGCTGATCTTTTTTCGTAAACAGTTTTTCAATGGCGTTGTATGTGTCTCGAACTCGGCCACTGGACCCCAGCGCGGATACAAAGGCCTGCAGCTGGAGAAATTCCAACCACTTCCTTCCCCCGCCCAGATGCTGAGCTTGAAAAAATTGGAGGGACGGAACCTTGCCATCAATCAGGATGCTCCCCAACCGGGTGTCCTCCTCTGCCCTCCAGCCGAGAAAGCTTCTTTGTTGATATCCTGGGCGGAACGATGGAGTGGAGAATAAAGGCGTGAGAGGACCAATATGTTGTGTAGGGGATAACTTATTGGATATTGTATGCCAGACCCTAAGAGTGTCTTTGGTGAAGTCTGAGTATGAACCCACCTCAGAGAGGTCAGTGATAGGCAGCCATGGAAGATGATGAAGTGGTATCTCCAGCCCCTCCTGCTCCACCTGTATCCACTGCTTGGAGACCTTGTTAAAATGCCAGTCCACCAGGCGGGACATGGCCGCAGCCTGCATGTAGCCCCTAAAATTGGGGAGACCGGCCCCACCCAGTGCCCTAGGGAGGGTCAGGGTGCGGAGATTGATTCTAGGCTTCAACCTACCCCACACGAAACGAATGATGGCTGATTGAAGGCTACAAAAGAAGCTGGAGGGGGGGGAAATGGGGATAGTCTGAAAATAATATAGAAAACGTGGCAGAATGTCCATTTTCACCACATTCATTCTACCCATCCATGATAATTTTAGACCCCCGTAAGATTTAAAGTTTTTGATTGTGCTCTCTAGCAGTGGTAGGTAATTGAGTGTGTAGAGCTTCGAGATGTCTGTCGGTATGTGGATGCCCAAGTATTTGATGGTGGAAGGTCGCCATTTAAATGGGAAGTTGTCTCTTGCCCTTGTAACGTCCTCCTGAGAGAGCGAAATATTTAAGGCTTCTGACTTTGTGAGGTTAACTTTAAAGTTACTAAGGAGGCTGAATCTTTCGAGCCATCCATTTTATAACTGGATCCTCGTATCCGATCCACGTTCTCATTAGATCAGATTCGGGATTAGATCTATGTGGGTCCGTAAAACACGGATGAAAAACTGAAGACATCCTTGAATTCTTCCATTCAAGGATGTCTTCAGTTTTTCATCCTTGTTTTAAGGACCCACATAGTTTTTCACTATTTCATTGTTAAGAGTCAGTGGATAACTAAACTAAAGTTTCAGCTTTATAGAGTGGATGACAAAACTCCCCCCCAAAAAACAGATGGAATATGGATGCAAAATAGATGATGCATAAAACTTGGTCCATTTTACACAGATGTAAATAGGGACACAATTGTGGGAATGTAGCACTGATCTGGCCATATACGTGACCTCCCCCGTACAAATACATTTTCCAAAGTTGTGTTCTCAATGGGGGTGTAACAGAGAAAGCCGCTTTCAGACAGCACTGGAGGCGGCTCATCTGCTTGAGAACAAAAAGCTACGGAGTTAAAATTCACATTGACGGACTTATCTGTTGAAGGATTGTCATTAGGCCGCCATACACATTAGGCAGAGGGTCGTTCCTTGTTGATATTTGTAAGTTTGGATACCTTTAATTAATGTGGGAGGTTTAAAAGGGGTTTCAGTCTACAGCAAATTTTCTTAGAGCGCTGTAGTGTGCATAATCTTAATGTATAATATACACACCGTTAGGATGCAGCTCAGCTTGTTGGTTAAGGTGGTTGTCCCACGATTGCTCAAATGCGATTTAAATACTTCTAGTGATGGTGCCAACTAGCTTCTTTTCTCAAAAAAACATTGAAAAATGCAAGAAAAGAAGCTAGTCTGATCATGACTGCAAGTTTGCAAATTGCATGGGTGGTCATGTGCAGATTGCTTGAACCAACAAGCAGAGCTGAATCCTCACAGTGTGCAAATTATTAGGATTTTGTATTTTAAAGTGCAGGGTAAAAAAAAAACCTTTACCTTCTTTAGACAGTCCCTGTACAAATGCAGTGCTGAGGCTGATCAGGAAAAATAAATTCAAGGGGGCATATTGTATTAATGTCAAATGGGCACAAGGGCTATTATGCCTTTAATCATCTAATAAAACAAAGTGAAACTTCACATAAAGAGAAGAACCCCCCTGATCTTACTACTTGTACCGCTCACCTTACAGTAAAGCAATTCTCTTTTATCCTATCTCCATGCATCTAATAAAAGCTGAACTGACTACTGTTGAAAGCCAATATAACGCAAGATGGACAGGCAGAGCAGAATTGTGATGAGGGTATAACTGTAAATTGCATGGGCAAGAGCTATATTGTGATAATTCGGTGTTGTGAGGCAAATCCTGGGATATGAAGAGGAATTATGATTTCCAGTCATAATCGCCCTCATCACTCCATGGCCGTGCCCCCTCCCTTCTTGTTCTCAATGTCCAACATCTTGGAAGGTGTCACATCCTAGCAACACATCCCATGGCCATCTCCTGTGATATGGAGATTAGATGATGTGGGAACAATGGACACAGGATGACTCCCTGCCGTGACCCTGTGGTAGGGGCTGCTATCTAATTAGCAAGCTTGGAAGTATCCAGACAGAACGACTCCAGTAAAATATGGTTCATATCTCGCAAGCCATATTTCCGATAAATATGGCAACCATAAAAATGGTGTCTCTGCATGCGGACGATGCTGGCACACCTTTTTTATGGGAGTAGGACATTGGGAAGTACCCCAGGCGTGATATCAGCCAATGGGGAACTAGTAGACAAGTCATGAGTCCTCTCGTTCTGTAGCTAAATTCATAACTGTCACAATGAGAGCGTTGGCGTCCGCCTACGACGCTCCCAGGCAAAGTTATGGCCCATATTCCATGTTGTGGATATTGTCCATAACTCCAGCCAGGGGTGGAGCAGTGCTCCCTCTGAGGTCACTAAGGTAGGAGGGGACCTGGATTTGCCCAGGTTGATAACCCTACTTCGGCCATTTTCCAGTGTTCTTTCGCCGGGGGTCACGTGTAGGAAACATCTGTGGGAAAGATCCTGGAAACCTGGTCTACAGCGCCCCCCTGTGGCCAGACGCACAAGGTAACTGCTGGAACTGTGTATGCCTGTTTGTAAACCATGCTTTATCTGTAACTGTACTCTGACATATGTATATTCTGTAGATTCCCTATTGTATATATTGTAGTTTCTAGTGTGCTTTAGGCTGATTAAATTATATAATTAATCTTGGGCTGTTCTGTTATCTCGATCTTGAATCCCACGTCTGTGTGTTCGGCTAATAGTTACCGTGAAGCGGTTGGTGGCAGCGAATTGTGCCAAGGATTATTGTGGGGAGGCCAGTGAGATTCGGGGAGGTTTTATATATTCCGCCCGCGGAGGTCGGGGGAATATATACCCTACTCTCACCGGGGACCCTTCAATAATCGGCATAAGTAGTATAGCGGCCTCCTTGCTTATTGTCGGGCAATTCCATAATTGGCCTGACTATAAGAGGGGCGCTAGAGAGCGCGTCACGTGCTCTGTCTGTCGGTCGGGAGGTATAAAGGAGGGGTGACCCCCACTTGTTACCCCCCGATTGTGACGTACTGGTAGCCAGCGCGGGGGATTTCTGAGTGACCCCCCCGGTGGTTCGTGACATATTGGTGGCATAGCGGTGGGATCGAGATAATAGTGTGTGTGAGTGTGAGACCCATACTCCCAGACACTAAAGACTGCCTGCAGCAGCTGTGGCTGCTGGGGTCTTCAGACCAGACCAACACTAGAGTGTCAGAGTGCAGATACTGTAAGGTGTGTGGGTGCATCAGGTGTCAGTTCTGTGTCAGTGACCAAAAGTCTGCAAGAATGGCTGATGGCACCAGGAGCAAAGCCAAAGGAATGGCCGATGCTCAGGCCAGAGACGATGAGGAGGTTGTCCACGAGCCCTCCAAGAGCCCGACGCCAGAGAACAGCTCTGCAGAGGACATTGCACAACCTGGCACTGCTGGACAAAATGAGGAGGAGCTCGCCCAAGGGTCCTCAACGAGCCAGATGCCAGTCCTCCGCTCTGAAATGGACAGTGAATCACCTGGCTCTGCAGCGTGCCGCAGATCACCACTTGCCAATCCCTCCGGCCTGAGAGGTGCAGAGGCCCTCCTTCAAGCTGCCTTGGCCAGGCTTATGGCTGGAGACCGGGATACCTACGAGATACTCATGGCCGAGCGTGAGCGACAGGCAGCGCGTGACGCTGAGGCTGCGGAGCGGCAAGCAGTGCGTGAGGCTGCGGAGCGGCAAGCAGCACGTGAAGAGCGACAGCAACAGGCAGAGCGTGACCACCAGCTGCAGCTAGCTCAGCTCCGGCCCTCATCAGCCACACGTGACCTTCAAGACACCAAACTTCCAAAGGTCCGTGTTGAGGACTTCCCAGTGCTGGAGAAGGATGGAGACTTGGACTCTTTCCTGACTGCTTTTGAACGGACTTGCTTGCAGCACCATCTGGACAAGGACCAGTGGGCCAAATACCTGACCCCCCGTTTAAGGGGTAAGGCCCTGGAAATCCTTGGGGACTTGCCTACTGAGGCAGATCAGGGCTACGACACCATCAAGCGGGCCCTGATCCAACAGTACAACCTCACTCCGGAGTCCTACCGCAAGAAGTTCCGGACGCTGCAGAAGGGACCAAAGGACTCCTGGGCTGACCACCGGCGGGCACTTGCCCGAGCTGCCGACCACTGGACCCAAGGCCTGCAGCTTACCACCGGACCAGAGATTCTAGACTTGGTAATCACAGAGCAACTCTTGTGGAACTGCCCTGAGGATCTTCGCCAGTTCATCCGAGACCAGAAGCCAAAGGGGTCCACGGCTACAGCTGCCCTGGCCGATGACTACACCAACAATCGGGCTCCTGAGGCCAGGAGAGCAGCCACCAGCAGCACCTGGAGAGGGGGTAAGATGAATTCTACGACTGCCCCACCTGCCCCTAGACTGCAGGGGGTGTCCCCCTCAACTCCCCTCTCCAGGCCCGTGGCAGAGCCAAGACGGTGCCACCAGTGCAACCTACCTGGACACTTCAAGGCCATGTGCCCTCAGCGTCCCAAGGCCCCGGCTCCGTCCCCGTCCCAAGGGCCGCCCAAGGTGTATTGTGTGGGTGGGGGTGGTGGTAGGTCCCTGGACAGCTTCCAACCTGTCACCGTCGGCCGGTCTGTGACCATAGGACTGCGAGACAGCGCCTCGGAGGTGACTCTGGTGCGGCCTGAGATGGTGTCCCCCCAAGACTTGATACCTGGAAAAACCCTCGCTGTCTCCGGGATTGGAGGCATTGACCCGGCGCTGCCTGTTGCTGGCATTTATGTGGACTGGGGCGCAGGGCGAGGGGTGAGAGAGGTGGGGGTAACTGATCGGATCCCCGCAAACGTGCTACTTGGGACAGATTTGGGGCAGATAACCTCCCAGTTTGGGCCCCCCCCAAGGGCTGACCCTTCAGCCAGTACTGACATGCCTCCGGACAATGTTAATGTGTTCTCCATGAATGATGTAAGGGAGGAGGGAGTGAACTCTGATTTTTCTGCTTGCATAGACACACACACAGCTGCAGCTGTGACAGGGGAGGGGGTCAGAGAAAGGTGTGACAATGCCTCTACAAGTAATCAGCCTGTGAGCTGGGATCTGTTGCCCTCTGCAGGGATAAGCAGAGAGCAGGGTGCTGCAGGGGGAGGACCAGTGTGTGGGGTGGGGGCTACCACAGCAAATGTGGGGTCCCCAGAGATTTCACAGCGGGGTTCTGTTGCTGCAGGGGGGGAACAGGCAGGTGAGATTGGGGCCGGTCCCGGAGAGGAAGTGCTCCCAGGTAAGATCTCAGTGCAGGGTTCCCCCACAACCGGGGTGTCAGGAAGCCAGGTAGGTCTGCCTGAACCGGCGACTTGGTCAGGAACGGAGGAGGAGCAGGCACGACCCACGGTCGCAGCGGCTGTGGCCGCTGTCACCCGCAGTGGGAGTGCTGGAAGCCAAGGGGCCTCCCGGAGGTCCGATAGCTCTTCCCCTTCTGACCAAGTGGCAGCCGAGTCAGGTGGAGGCCAGGACACAGGTCCCGGGGTACTGACCGAAGATGTGACAGTCTCGTCGATTCTGGCCACATCTAGTCAGGGGTTTCAGGCAGCGTTAGAAGCTGACGACAGCCTGAAAGCTCTAAAGGAGCAGGCGGCACAGCCTCCCTCGGACTCGGACCCGGAGCGAGTGGTCTGGGACCAAGGACGGCTGTACCGGGTCACGGTCCAGCAGGGTTCACCGGAGGCGTGGCCCAGGGACCGACAGTTGGTGGTACCCTATCCGTTCCGGACGGAGTTGTTGCGGATCGCACATGAGATTCCGATGGCCGGACACCTAGGGATCGCTAAGACCAAGGCCAGGTTAAACCAGCATTTCTACTGGCCAAAAATGGGGGCCGATGTGGTTGCCTACTGCCGTTCGTGTGAAACCTGTCAGAGAGTGGGGAAGGCGGGGCCACACCCCAAAGCCCCACTGGTATCTCTGCCAATCATCGATGAGCCTTTCAGGAGGGTGGCTGTGGATCTGGTCGGCCCGCTGGCCATCCCCAGCAGCTCCGGGAAACGCTTCATACTAACGGTAGTGGACTATGCCACCCGGTACCCAGAAGCAGTGGCCTTGTCGTCCATTCGGGCTGACAAGGTGGCCACCGCATTGCTGGAGATTTTCTCCCGAGTGGGTTTTCCCCAGGAAATGCTCACTGACCGGGGGACCCAATTCATGTCCCAGCTGATGGAGGCCCTCTGTAAGCAAGTCCAGGTGCGACATCTGGTGGCCAGCCCGTACCATCCACAGACTAATGGCCTGTGCGAGCGGTTTAATGGCACCTTAAAGCAGATGCTTAAGATGTTGGTCGACTCCCATGGGCGTGACTGGGAGCGGTATCTCCCACACCTGTTATTTGCTTACCGGGAGGTTCCACAGGCCTCAACAGGATTCTCACCGTTTGAGCTCCTGTACGGGCGACGTGTGCGGGGCCCCCTGGCTCTGGTGAAAGAGGCTTGGGAAGGGGATTTGGCCACCCCTGGAGTGTCGGTTATCGAGTATGTCATGCGCTTCCGGGACAAAATGCAGGCCTTGACGCAACTGGTACACGACAATATGGCTCAAGCCCAGGCCGATCAGAAGCGTTGGTACGACCAGAACGCTTGTGAGAGGACCTACCAAGTGGGTCAAAAGGTGTGGGTACTGGTCCCCGTACCACAGGACAAGCTTCAGGCAGCCTGGGAAGGCCCATACCTCGTGTACCAGCAGCTCAACCCTGTGACGTACCTGGTCACCCTGGACCCTGCCCGTGGAAGGCGGAAGCCCTTCCATGTGAACATGATGAAGGCACATCATGAGCGGGAGGCATGTGCGCTCCCCGTGTGCAACCTGCCCGAGGAGGGAGAAGCGGAAACCCTCTTGGATATGCTAGCCCAGATTAGGGCAGGCGGATCCATTGAGGATGTGGAGGTTGGCCACCAGCTCTTGGAGGACCAACGGTCCCAGCTGTGGGCCACCCTACACCCCTTCTGGGGGTTGTTTACCAACCAGCCCGGAAGGACTGACTTGGCTGTCCATCACGTGGACACTGGGGATCATCCCCCGATCCGGCGTTCAGCATATCGGGTCTCCCTGGAGGTGCAGCAACACATGCGCCAGGAGATTGACGAGATGCTGAAGCTGGGGGTGATCCAGGCATCCAACAGCGCTTGGGCCTCGCCTGTAGTCCTCGTCCCTAAGAAGGACCGAACCACTCGGTTCTGCGTGGACTACAGGGGGCTCAATGCTGTCACGGCCGCCGATGCGTACCCAATGCCACGCATCGATGACCTGCTCGATCAGTTGGCCGGGGCTCAGTACCTGACCATCATGGACCTGAGCCGGGGATATTGGCAGATCCCCCTGACTCGCAAGGCCAGGGAACGCTCTGCCTTTATTACCCCATTTGGACTGTACGAGTCCACGGTGATGCCATTCGGGATGAGGAATGCCCCTGCCACCTTCCAGCGGATGGTCAACACCCTGCTCAAGGGACTTGAAGGGTACGCGGCCGCGTACCTGGATGACATTGCCGTCTTCAGTCCCACCTGGGAAGATCACCTAGAGCATCTAGCACAGGTGCTCAGGCGGATCCACCAGGCAGGTTTGACCATCAAGCCGGGAAAGTGTCAGCTGGCCATGAGCGAGGTCCAGTACCTCGGTCACCGGGTAGGCGGGAGAACACTGAAGCCCGAGCCTGATAAAGTGGAGGCCATCGCGTCCTGGCCCACCCCCAGGACCAAGAAGCAGGTGATGTCCTTCTTGGGGACCGCTGGGTACTATAGGAGGTTTGTTCCATGCTATAGTAGCCTGGCAAAGCCCTTGACGGACCTCACCAAGAAGAAGCTGCCCTCTGCAGTCGATTGGACAATGGACTGCGAGACAGCCTTCCGGGCCCTAAAGGACGCCCTGTCCAGCCCGCCCGTGCTACAGGCAGCCGACTTCACGCGGCCGTTTGTAGTACAGACCGACGCCAGTGACTTCGGCCTCGGTGCGGTGCTCAGCCAGGTGGACTCTGCGAGCCAAGAGCACCCAGTCTTGTACCTGAGCAGGAAGCTGTTACCAAGGGAAGTGGCCTATTCCACGATGGAAAAGGAGTGCCTGGCCATAGTGTGGGCCCTGCAGCGTCTGCAACCCTATCTATACGGGCGCCACTTCATCGTGGAGACGGACCACAATCCCCTCAGCTGGTTGCACACCGTCTCTGGGACGAATGGGCGATTGTTGCGATGGAGCCTTGCGCTCCAGCAATACAACTTCACCATTCGCCACAAAAGGGGCCGGGACCACGGTAACGCAGACGGGCTGTCCCGACAAGGAGAGGTCGCGGACGGGCGCACGGGGGAACACCGGAGTGTGCTGCCCCCTAGCGCCCTCAAAAGGGGGGAGGTGTGAGGCAAATCCTGGGATATGAAGAGGAATTATGATTTCCAGTCATAATCGCCCTCATCACTCCATGGCCGTGCCCCCTCCCTTCTTGTTCTCAATGTCCAACATCTTGGAAGGTGTCACATCCTAGCAACACATCCCATGGCCATCTCCTGTGATATGGAGATTAGATGATGTGGGAACAATGGACACAGGATGACTCCCTGCCGTGACCCTGTGGTAGGGGCTGCTATCTAATTAGCAAGCTTGGAAGTATCCAGACAGAACGACTCCAGTAAAATATGGTTCATATCTCGCAAGCCATATTTCCGATAAATATGGCAACCATAAAAATGGTGTCTCTGCATGCGGACGATGCTGGCACACCTTTTTTATGGGAGTAGGACATTGGGAAGTACCCCAGGCGTGATATCAGCCAATGGGGAACTAGTAGACAAGTCATGAGTCCTCTCGTTCTGTAGCTAAATTCATAACTGTCACAATGAGAGCGTTGGCGTCCGCCTACGACGCTCCCAGGCAAAGTTATGGCCCATATTCCATGTTGTGGATATTGTCCATAACTCCAGCCAGGGGTGGAGCAGTGCTCCCTCTGAGGTCACTAAGGTAGGAGGGGACCTGGATTTGCCCAGGTTGATAACCCTACTTCGGCCATTTTCCAGTGTTCTTTCGCCGGGGGTCACGTGTAGGAAACATCTGTGGGAAAGATCCTGGAAACCTGGTCTACAGCGCCCCCCTGTGGCCAGACGCACAAGGTAACTGCTGGAACTGTGTATGCCTGTTTGTAAACCATGCTTTATCTGTAACTGTACTCTGACATATGTATATTCTGTAGATTCCCTATTGTATATATTGTAGTTTCTAGTGTGCTTTAGGCTGATTAAATTATATAATTAATCTTGGGCTGTTCTGTTATCTCGATCTTGAATCCCACGTCTGTGTGTTCGGCTAATAGTTACCGTGAAGCGGTTGGTGGCAGCGAGTTGTGCCAAGGATTATTGTGGGGAGGCCAGTGAGATTCGGGGAGGTTTTATATATTCCGCCCGCGGAGGTCGGGGGAATATATACCCTACTCTCACCGGGGACCCTTCAATAATCGGCATAAGTAGTATAGCGGCCTCCTTGCTTATTGTCGGGCAATTCCATAATTGGCCTGACTATAAGAGGGGCGCTAGAGAGCGCGTCACGTGCTCTGTCTGTCGGTCGGGAGGTATAAAGGAGGGGTGACCCCCACTTGTTACCCCCCGATTGTGACGTACTGGTAGCCAGCGCGGGGGATTTCTGAGTGACCCCCCCGGTGGTTCGTGACAGGTGTGCACTGTGTGGTTCATTTTTTCAACTAGGTGACACTCTACCTGCCCATGTGAATAAACTGAATATGTCGCAGGTTTAAAAAAATAAATAAAAAATTGACCTTTTTATCATGACGTGTAAAAATGCTCATGGGATGAAGGTTAGGACAGAGTGAGCATAGTCAGATTTCCCCTGAGATGGACCAATGTCCGTCAAAATAGCTAAGTACAGCTCTAATCCAGATATATCCTTCTGAGGTCTCGAGCACAGGCTCGCGAGAGGTCTACCTATGTGTTAAAAACAATAGGGCTTTGTGTTCCTGTAACCACTGGGACACTGATGAGATGGGGCAGCCCGGTGGCTCAGTGGTTAGCATTGCAACCTTGAAGCTCTGGTATCCAGAGTTCAAATCTGTATGTCTGTACAGCGATGTTGAATTAATGGCGCTATATAAGTAAAATCAATTATAAAACTATAGGATGTCTAATGGTAGTTATAATAAGGCCAGCAGAACTACAGGCGCATGAAACACTAACCAAAACCAGTTCTAGTAAAATGGGTCCGAAGAGTAAATGTGCACAGAGAACAACATTGCAGTGTTTTACAAAAGCTCTGAATGAAGCCTGACTTCCACATAGGGTTAGTGCTGCCGATAACTGTGTAATGGGGGAATGTGAGAGGTGAAGAAGCCCCGCTAACTGGAAATCTAGCCCATTTTCTAGCAGAATAGAAAGGAAGTTCATCTAGGTGTCTCTGGAGATATGTACTTACTTTGTGCATCACAATCCACACAATGCGAGTTTCCTGGTAGGTTGCGAATCGACTGTAGAGCTAAAGCCTCATTTTGGCTGGTGAGACGGGACTGAAAAAGCGAAGAAGAAAAAGGGGTCAGACTACAGAGTAAGGATATTCAGCAAAGCCAAGCTATACTGTGTGTAAGCAATTACAGGGACGGCACAAAAACATTCCCACCACTGTATAGTGAAAACAATGAAAATGTACTCAAACGATTCCACTGACGTGCTGTACACGCTCCCCCTCTGCCTGTGACGTGCTGTACACGCTCCCCCTCTGCCTGTGACGTGCTGTACACGCTCCCCCTCTGCCTGTGACGTGCTGTACACGCTCCCCCTCTGCCTGTGACGTGCTGTACACGCTCCCCCTCTGCCTGTGACGTGCTGTACACGCTCCCTCTATCCCCCGTGACGTGCTGTACACGCTCCCCTTCTGCCTGTGATGTGCTGTACACGCTCCCACTCTGCCTGTGACGTGCTGTACACGCTCCCCCTCTGCCTGTGACGTGCTGTACACGCTCCCCTTCTGCCTGTGATGTGCTGTACACGCTCCCACTCTGCCTGTGACGTGCTGTACACGCGCCCTCTCTCTGACATACTGTACTGTACACACGTCCCATCTCTGATGTGCTGTACACACGCCTCCTCTCTGATGATATGTACAAGTGCCCCCTCTCGGAGGTGACGTACCCACACCCTGTCTCTGATGTGCTGAACACGCCCAGTCTTTGATCTTCTTTATAAGCGCCTCCTCTGTCTCTGATGTGACGTACACACGCAGTCTCTGTTGAGCTTTACACGCACGCCCTCTGTCTCTGATGTAATGTACATGCGCCTCCTCTCTGAAGTGATTTACCCACACACACCCCTCTGATGTGCTGTAAACGTGGCCCCTCTCTGATGTGCTGTACACGTGGCCCCTCTCTGATGTGCTGTACACGCGCCCCCTCTCTGATGTGCTGTATATGCGCGCCCCCTCTCTGATGTGATGTACACGCGCCCCCTCTCTGATGTGATGTACACGCACGCTCTCTCTGATGTGATGTACATACACCCCCTCTCTGATGTGCTGTATATGCGCGCCCTCTCTGATGTGCTGTACGCGCGCCCCCACTCTGATGTGATGTACATGCACCCCCTCTCTGATGTGATGTGATGTACACGCACCCCCTCTCTGATGTGCTGTACACGCGCCCCCTCTCTGATGTGCTGTATATGCGCGCCCCCTCTCTGATGTGATGTACACGTGCCCCCTCTCTGATGTGATGTACACGCACGCTCTCTCTGATGTGATGTACATACACCCCCTCTCTGATGTGCTGTATATGCGCGCCCTCTCTGATGTGCTGTACACGCGCCCCCACTCTGATGTGATGTACATGCACCCCCTCTCTGATGTGATGTACACGCACCCCCTCTCTGATGTGATGTACACGCGCCCGCTCTCCGATGTGATGTACATGAGACCCCTCTCTGACATGCTATACATGTACCCCCTGTCCACAGGTTCAATTGTTCTAAAATAATATATAATAAATTTATATAGCACCAACATATTGCGCAGCACTTTGTTAAAATACATTAACAGAAAATGCTAAAAATCTAGGTAGTTTTTCTAGTTTTCTCATTCCTTGGTATGATACCCGCGTATAACCGATGCACTAAGTATCACAACTAATACCTGTGGCTGTCTCGGTTTGGTTAATACTGGGCACTACTTTTCTTCTATGGTGTGGCGATAGTTACCTTATTTTTGCTACTTTCACATGACTGAAGACTGGCAAGGATTTGGCTCTCTATGGCCTGTACCCAGGCATCCCTTTCTTCATAACTTGTTGCTTCAAAATGCCAACTTTGGCCAGTGAGAGACACAATGATGAACTCGAAGTTTTCCTCTTGCTCTGAAACATAAGAATAGGGCGATATTAATGAGACATGTGTAATGTGGTCACCAGAAAGGCATTTATATAGCTTAGCTGCCAAACACAGTCCAGTGCTGTCTGTCCTGCACAGCTGGCATGCATTCACTTTACATTTTTACACGGACTTTATCAATTTGTCCACTTTTTCTGTTTAATGAAGAGACACAGATTACCGTAGGTTTCATAATGCAGCATATAGAACATGGGCAAATAATTTTTATAGAAAAAAACATAAGCATTTTGCACTCTGGCATTGTCAGGAGCTGTACAAAGCATACTAGCCTGTGTGTATATAGCTTTCAGTAGAAATGGGAGTCTTTCTCAACTGACTTCCTAAACTTGAGTCTATGCTCAGTTCTTGCATAGGCTTGTTGTGGTACATAAGTGCATCGCTTGCACATGCCTCATCTTAAAGGGAACCGGGCACCAGGATTTTCCATTATGAGCTGCGGCCACCACCAGTGAGCCCTTATATACAGCATTCCAGAATGGAGAGGATAGGGGGTTAATGCCGCGCATCAGCCAAAATGAAGATGTAAAACGTTGATGATGTTAATCTCTTTCTTTTATTCAATAGGTCTACGCGTTTCAAGGTAAACACCTCTTCTTCAGGACCAGAAACATCAACATCAATGTATATACAGTATTCTAGAATGCAGAACATAAGGGCTCCCTGGTGGTGGCCGCAGCTCATAAGGGAAAATCCTGGTGACAGGCTCCCTTTAAACTAAGAACACAACAGTAATTAGGAAAGCCACCGAGAAGTCTCACTTGCCTTATGGCCACAGATTGTTGAGGGATTTGAGGGATTAGAAACCCTTTCAAAAACTTATAGTAACTTTTTTTTAATTAGTTTTATTGAAACTTGTTACACAACAGTAATACATGTATTCCAAAAGATTTATTCAGAAGTAGAAAACTAAAGAACCGCAATATGCAATGTTCTTCAAATGTTGTATTGAAGAAGTGTAGAACCAATATACAGGTTACTCTTCTGTCATCAAACCTGAAGTACAAGCTCTAAATGTAAACTGTTCAGATCCAAGAATATCGATAAAACCTTTTGTTGCCCCTGTAAGATTTCTCTTGCATATCCAAACTATATCTAACCTCTAACCGGTAGTACAAATGATAGCTCAATTGTGGAAGACGTCTGAGTTCCATATGTCCCATACCTTATCACATTTCTGAGGGCATCCTCTATTAGGATACACTGGTCTCTCATAATTGATTATTGTGTTTACTTAATCAACACAGGCCCTTAACGTTGGGGCAGAATTACTCATCCATCTTGTAATTATCAATTTCCTGGCAAGAAATAAAGTTTCTCTAAGAAAGACTCTGGTATGATGACTCCATAGTTCCTCCTCTAGTTGCCCAAATAATTAGTTTAGGATCTAGTGGAACGGGAATGGATATCAAAGAAGACAGGAAGACTACACTTGGACAAGCCCAAACCATGTGCCAGAAATCTGCGATTAAGGTGTGACATCACAAAATTCCGAAAAAGGCTATTAGCCTATTTGGTGCAACCTTGACTAGGTTATGAAGGCCGGGTGAATAATGTATAATTGAGTCATAATCTTGTTCACTGAAAGTGAGATATAAAGGGTGGATCTCCACCCAAGTCCTTCCCATTAATAGTGGGAAATTCAAAGACTTTGTCATTTCAGAATAGGCCATCATGTATACAGTGTGTCCACCGCCATTAACAAGAGAACGGCAGCAGCTATAGGAATAGAAGTGGTGTCTAGGTATAGTAAAGTAGCCATGCGCTACGCAATGAAACCACCTATAGCGCCACCTGGCGGAAAACAACGGAGTTAGCATTTTTACCTCGAAAACGGAACGAGATAGAGAAAAAAAGTGGACTACAAAATTGTAGGGCATCATCAATTCAATACGAATCGACACCTTTCATACAGAATATGAAACCCATGACTCCCACCCCCCCAAAAAAAACATTGAATACTGGTCACGCATATGGCGCTCATTTAACTTTGATGCTTAAAGTGGCCACCTTCAGCTGCAATGCACATCTGGACTCTGGACAGCATACTGCATCTTGCTGCATGTTGTGCAATATGGTAGGTGACACGTTAGAACGTGTAAAACTCACAAGGCTGCAGACGTGAAGCGATACCTCATGGAGACCTTCCTAGAAGTGATTGGGTATGGTGGCTGTGTGGAGTGGCCTCCACGCTCACCTGACCTGACCCCATTGGACTTCTTTCTGTGAGGTCACATCAAACAGCAGGTGTATGCGACCCCTCCACAAACATTGCAGGACCTATGATGACGTATCCCAGATGCTTGTGCAAACGTGTTACCTACCATATTGCACAACATGCAGCAAGATACAGTATGCTGTCCAGAGTCCAGATGTGCATTGCAGCTGAAGGTGGCCACTTTATGCATCAAAGTCAAATGAGCACCATATGCGTGACCAGCATTCAATGTTTGGGGGGGGGGGGGGAGGGAAGTCATGGGTTTCATATTCTGTATGCAAGGTGTCGATTCGTATTGAATTGATGATGCCCTACAATTTTGTAGTCCACATTTTTTCTCCATCTCGTTCAGTTTTCTTGATAAAAATGCTAACTCCGTTGTTTTCCACCAGGTGGCGCTATAGGTGGTTTCATTGCGTAGCGCATGGCTACTTTACTATACCTAGACACCACTTCTATGCCTATAGCTGCTGCCGTTCAAAAGTTAATGGCGGTGGACAGGATATGGGTGGACACACTGTATACATGTGGAATAACACCATTTCAAACCCTTTATATCACTTGTATACTGTATGTTTTACCAGTTTTCCCCTAAGAAGGCTCTAATTTTCAGATGTCCCTGAGTTATAGGTGAAGACTTGCTGCTATGATGTCTCCTATACACCGTGAGAGGTATTAAAGCCTGTCTTTTTCTGTAGCGCACAAATAAAAGCAGCAGCTACATGGAATACATTATACATCACTACTGAGCTGCGTGGCTGTGAATCCAGCTCTAGTATTGGCCAAAACAGATTCTTGAAGCTGCAGTTTCATCTACCACGTCTCACAGTTCTGAGTGCTCCCCGCTAATCCTTCCTCCCCCATCCCTTCTCCATAGAGTTTAAAGAAGCTAATGGAACACCTTTCATAATTACGGTATATCAGTAAGTAGACAATCTTCGCCAATTTTTTATTTAAATAATATAGAGAAGCGCAAGCCTCATTTATTCTAATGGCCAAAAAGAGTATTAAGAATCTGAGGACCCTAGAACAGGGATGTTTGGGAGGCACCGATTTGTAGAGGAATTGAACTTATAATTACACACAAGTGATACTTTACGAAGAGTATTTCCCCCCCACTGAGATAATACTGCATTGATATAACAAGCCTCTAGAGAGCAACTTGTGATATTCTTATACCGTACATTGCAGTAAGGACAGCACATTATCCAGAACATAGACACAAACAGAACATCTCGAGGACAGCCATACTGCCGATATATTACACACAACCTGCGGAATACACGAGAACATGTATATGGACGCACACAAGAAATGTTTATTGCAGACAGATGAAGAGGTGAAGCCAGTTCATTATTCACCTACACGTCCGATACATACAGTGTATACAGGGCTATCAGAAACTGTGCTACGTGGTGGACAGATCTCGCCAAAAACAATACAGCTTTCAGCAATGGACAAGCTCGTTAACATGACATGCCCATCTCTGTCTCCGCTGACCATTGACACCAACAGGTGCTGGAACAACTTTACACACTGAAATGATCAATGAAGATGGATGTGGGAAATCACATAAATCACTGGGACATAAGACATAAATGGATAACTACTCAAATCTGGAATAAGAGGGGTTACAGAGACTCTTGTTTTGTTTCTTTAACATCTATTCACGTCAATAAGAATGGATCATGCATAAATGGTATTGCCCAGCCCCAGCAAATATGACTATTATGGGCTCGTCTTGGGCTCTATGCAAGTCCCAAACACCAAATCCCAATCAATGTGTTTTATTTTATTAAAAGAATCTATAAAAAAGTTAAAAAAATGGCCTTCAAATGATATGGAAAAATGGTATTCCAAAATCCTTTTCCCACAGTTTGAAATAATGGCTAGTCTATATCTAATCTATATCTGCTACCAGGGCTGTGGAGTCGGTAAACCAAACCTTCAACTCCGACTCCTCAATTTCTCTTGCACCGACTCCGACATATATTGCTTATAGTTAGGTGAAAAATGTATTGTAATACATGAATATGTGTATGTGAACATCAGACATTTAATTATTTTTATGATACAATAATTAAGATATTTGGATAGAATATAAAATATATTTATTGGATACAACTTTAGAACACAAAAAACTGTAATAAATTGTAAATATGTAATACACTATGTAATATACAGTAGGTTACATACATATCTTGTGTGCGTGTGTGTGCGCGCGCGTGTGTGCGCGCGCATGCGTGTGCGTGTGTGTGTGTGTGTGTGTGTGTATATATATATATATGACATTGTATTACATTTTAACAAATTTACTCGTTTTTTATGTTCTAAAGTTGTATTCCAATAAATATATTTTATGTTCTATCTAAATATCTTGATTATTGTATCATAATAATTAAAATGTCTAATGTTCACATTGTACTACAATACATTTTTCACTTAAATATAAGCATTATACTAAATATTATTTAGTAAAATATTCAGCACATTCTGCATTGCACTACTGTCCCCAATTTATTATATATTTTAGGAGTCGGAGCATTTTATACCGACTCCACCGAAATGAGCTCCGACTCCACAGCCCTGTCTGCTACATATATCGGTCCCCATTGAGTGCTGCCCCTGATGAACCCATGTGTGACCTTTCAGGTGGGAAACGCGTCGGGCTATGATATATGAGCTAAGTATCAGCCATCAGGCGATCCCCATTATTTTTCTTTTTGTGGCTTGGTAATAATGTTACTACCGTATATGTTTAAGCACACTGTTGACAGATTCAGAAATTTCACCCTGTGCCTTTTGAATTGTATTCTAATAATGTGGTGTCAATGGTGTCCAGTGACATCTGGGCACTGCTAATTGATAGGTGGCTGCATTGATGGTCCTCTTACTTACCTCGCCCCTGATCCTCATAGGGGCAATTGTATGACTTCAGGCCCATTTATTTGGTATATTTATGCTGCATCTGGGGTGGTATATTTAATATTAAGAGGGCATCTACAGGCAGGGCCTCTCACGGTGTATATTTATATGCTCGTCATTAAGGATAGCAGCACGTATTAGCTTAGTGCAAGGTCTTTGGAGGGTCAGCTGCCGTCGAGCAGGGGCGCCATATCGTTTTATTAGGGTGCCAACCTCCGCGGACAGGAAGGGAGACACTAGGGAATTTGCCCTGTGTCCCTTTCTGCTTTGTGTGCAATATAGGTTTATATATATATGCTTCTATATATGTTATATATATACACACACATATACACATATATATATATATATATATATATATATATATATATATATATATATATATATATATATATATATACACATACATATATATATACACATACACACACACATATATACACACTAGTATTTGGTGTGTTTGCAGTTTAAAATAAAGTTATTATTTTTAAAGGGTTTAGTGGTGTAAATAGTGTTTAATACCCTTGTTATATCGTCCTTCGGTGTTATTTGATCTTCGGAAGTCCAACTCCCCAGTGATCTGAGAATGTATTGAATGGAAGTGCACATGATCAGCCTCTGCTCCATTCATTGTCTATGGGACTGTCAGAAAATTCTGGCTACCCCATTGATAGTGAATGGAGCGGAGGCCGAACATATACACCTGCACTCCATTCAATACAGGGCTCTGCAGAGCTCTGCTCTCGGGAATCGGAGCACCTTTCTATGGATAGGGAATAGTTTGCGATTTGGGGCATACCCCTTTCAAAAATGGTTACATTAACTGGCTTGTGCGCAAGTGTGAGATTGAATAATGATAATATTAACCTTATTAATATTTCATACTAAAGAACCCAGAGGTATCTCTATTCTCTCACCGGGAGCTGGGTTTTACTTTTTGGGCCAGAATAGGCTGCAATCACATTTGCACTATTAATAAAAACACCAATAATGACACCACCTGATGGACTCCATTTTTTTTTATGGCTTTTTTTTTCTAAAATCTCCAGCAGAGGCTCTTAATGTGAATCTAGCCCTACTTCTGCTGAGAATTCATCCTGTTTGCAGCCCTCAGTGCCACTTTTGGAGCCATCTCCTTGTATTCCCCATAGGTATGTGGATAATAAATGTTGCAGGTTAATCATGAAGCTCATTCTATTGCTCTCACAAGAATCACGCGGGATTTGCAGTCTAATTAAAATCAGGATCTTTTGTGCTACATTAGAGGGCATATTACACAGGGCGAGCATTCACTGTCCTGTCAAGCAGGTCTCACCAATAAGGAAAGCAGCCTGGAGGAATATGCACAGCATGTCACCTGTTCCCTTCCAGCAATTCCTGCATCAAACAATACTTTGGCAGATAAAGTGTTAAGCCATGGGGAGGCAGAACTAGAAACCTTAAATAAATAAAAATCCAATCTTTTATTAACCAAAAGGCGGCATGACGAGTCCCCCAACCGGGATCCAGCAAGTCAATTTGTGACCCCTGACCTCTCTGACCTTTAACAAAACGGCAGCCTGCGCATGCAAATGGCGTCCGCCATAAGAGCAGCGGGGGAGAGACGGGGGGAGGGCATCAAGGCTCAGGAACGAGAGAAAGACGCGGGAGAGTGGAGAAGGGAGAGGGGGGGAAAAAACAAAAAACAAATTAAAAAGCTGTTACTTAAATGTCACAGAACACAATTGTTTTTGGCTACAGATCATTACACCTGATACGAACACATTACACAGACACACACAACCACAGACACTATGTGAGTGTATATGAAATATATATATGTGTATAAATAATCCACTATATACCCATACACACCGATACATACACATGTAAATATACACACATTACTGCTCTATGGGCACAGTATACATCATTACACGTCTGTACGCCTGGAGGTATACACGTCCGTCCATATACCCTGACAGCCCCCATTCACACATACAACTTTCCATCAGGGCAGATGTAACCTTGTCTTCCTCTCTTTTATCCCATTGTGTCATTGTCCTTTTTGTTATCATTTTCTGTCATTTTAGGGGTCTATAGGTTCCCTGTGGCCGCTTCAATAAGGGTACTGTCAAGAAGAGTACGAATACTGCCACCACCAAGGTCACATCTTCAGTAACAGATTTCTGCGTCTGGATTAAGACACTTTTCACTTGTAAATTAAGTCTCTATTTTAATGTTTTTGGTCTCTTAGGGTACCTTCACACTTAGCGATGCAGCAGCGATCCGACCAGCGATCTGACCTGGTCAGGATCGCTGCTGCATCACTACATGGTCGCTGGTGAGCTGTCAAACAGGCAGATCTCACCAGCGACCAGTGAACAGCCCCCAGCCAGCAGCGACGTGCAAGCGACGCTGCGCTTGCACGGAGCCGCCGTCTGGAAGCTGCGGAGACTGGTAACTAAGGTAAACATCGGGTATGGTTACCCGATGTTTACATTAGTTACCAGCGCACACCGCTTAGCTGTGTGTGCAGAGAGCAGGGAGCCGCGCACACTGAGCGCTGGCTCCTTGCTCTCCTAGCTGCTGTAAACATCGGGTTAATTAACCCGATGTGTACAGCAGCTACATGTGCAGAGAGCCGGAGCCGGCAGCACAGGCAGCGTGAGAGCTGCAGAGGCTGGTAACTAAGGTAAATATCGGGTAACCACCTTGGTTACCCGATGTTTATCTTGGTTACAAGCTTACCTCAGCTGTCAGACACCGGCTCCTGCTCCCTGCTCGCTTCATTTGTCGCTCTCTCGCTGTCACACACAGCGATCTGTGTGTCACAGCGGGAGAGCGCCTTTGAAGAAAACGAACCAGGGCTGTGTGTAACGAGCAGCGATCTCGCAGCAGGGGCCAGATCGCTGCTCATTGTCACACACAGCGAGATCGCTAATGAGGTCACTGCTGCGTCACAAAAAGCGTGACTCAGCAGCGATCTCGGCAGTGAGCTCGCTGTGTGTGAAGCACCCCTTACACAGAGCAGCTGATAAATCCTACCAGACTGGGATTATGTTATGCGGAGCCAGTGAATTAGCTGCAACTCTCACCATCAGGGTTACTATACATGTCTCATTACAGAGCATTATTACTGGAGTGTGCTAATGACCTGTGGATAATGATGGGACATCACAATGCATTACCTAGTGCCAGAATTCCTGACGTCAGACATGTAGAAATCACCAAATGTTTCCCCCAAAAGGCCACAGCAGGGCCGAGGTCACCAATTGTCACTCAGTGTCACAATCATATATATTATTATATATTATTTTTTTAAAAGGGGTGGTCCACTACTTTTACATCAACGGCCTATCCTTAGGATAGGCCATCAATATCTGATAGGCTTTAGTCCGACACCCTGCATCCTCGCCGATCAGCTGTTCTCCATCCCGGCGGCAGCAGGTAGCCTGGAAATGCCCAGTTCTGGAGCTGCTCCATCTTCTGATAGCAGTCAAGGCTAGATACTGCACATCCATCTCCTATTGATTAGATTGGGAGGCGAATGTGCAGTACCTGGCCACGGCCACTCTCAGAAGACTGAGCAGCTCCAGAACTGAGCATTTCCAGCCACCAGGACCGAGAACAGCTGATCAGCAGGGGTGCGGGGAGTCAAACCCCGACCAGATATTGGTGACCTATCCTAAGAATAGGCCATCAATGTAAAAGTAGTGGACAACCCCTTTAATAACGTACTAAAGATTTATTAAAATGGTTTGCTATACTACTGGTGATCTATTCTTATGCTAGGTCATTAAAATCAAATAAATGGGAGTTCACAACCCGGCATACCCACCCATCAGCTGTCACCAGCTCTGCCAGTGGCCAGATTTAAAATGTTCATCACAGCTCCATATACTGTTTAGTGGCCACTGCTGGTATTGCAGATCTCCCATGTATCGTGAATTGTTCTGGTCTATACACTGTTTAGTGGTTGTGGCTGGTACTGCAGATCTCCCATGTATGGTGATATATGGTTGTGCTACATACACTGTTTAGTGGCCACTGCTGGTACTGCAGGTCTCCCATGTATGGTGATGAATGGCTCTGGTCTATCTATGTATCTATCTATATATATATATATATCTCTAAATCTCTATATATCTATCTATATATATATAATTGCCTTATTCTGTCTGTCTGTCTGTCTTGCTCCAAAATTGTGTCCTTACGGTGACACAAAGCGGATTGGCCGCTGGCCTCGCCATGGCCCCGCCCCCCCCGCACGGATTGGTCGCTCGCCCTGGCTCCCCCCCCACACGGATTGGCCGGCCGCTCGCACAGGCTCCGCCCCCCACACGGATTGGCCTCTCACCCCGGCACCCTGCACGTATTGGCAACTCGGCCACGCCCCGCCCCCCTCACGCAATGCACGCTCGCTCTGGCCCCGCCCCCCGCACGCATCCCCCGAACTGACACGGAGACACGACTCCCAGGTGAGTACTGTACCCCCGGAAGCCCACACCAGCATACGCCGTCAACCCAGCCGACACATACCCTCGCATTGCTGGGGTTTGCCGCCGTATGCTGGTGTGGGCTCCTGTGCGAGTGGGGGACGGGATGCGCTGGTAACCATGGTAGCATAGTTACCAGCGCATCAAGGTCCTGCAGCGGCGGAACATCCACACGCACACACAACAACAGACATACACACACACACATCAGATCACACTCACTCTCACACACACCTCACATCGCATCCACACACTCACAGCATCCGGAGATATCGCTTGCTTCTCGGCCGCGATACTGTGCTGCAGTGAGCTTCCAGGACCTGCCGGAGGATCACATGGCCAGAAGCATGTGGTATCTCCGGATGTTGTGAGTGAGCGCGTATGTGCAATATTGTCAATGTGTGTGTGTGTGAGTGTATGCGATCGGGTGGGTGTGAGTGTATGCGATCGGGTGGGTGTGAGTGTATGCGATCGGGTGGGTGGGTGTGTGTGTGTGAGTATGCGATCGGATCTGTGAGTGTTGGCAGAGGAGCACGGCGTGCTGGAGGAGGCTGGGAGGAGAGAGGCTGATCCTGGGGAAGGCTGGGAGGGGGAGGCTGATGTTGGGGGAGGCTGGGAGGGTGTAGGCTGATGCTGGGGGAGGCTGGGAGGAAAGAGGCTGATGCTGGGGGAGGCTGATGCTGGGGGTGGCTGGGATGAGAGAGGCTGATTGCTGGGGGAGGCTGATGCTGGGGGAGGCTGGAAGGAGAGAGGCTGATGCTGGGGGAGGCTGATGCTGGGGGAGGCTGGGAGGAGAGAGGCTGATGCTGGGGGAGGCTGATGCTGGGGGAGGCTGATGCTGGGGGAGGCTGATGCTGGGGGAGGCTGATGCTGGGGGAGGCTGGGAGGAGAGAGGCTGATGCTGGGGGAGGCTGGAAGGAGAGAAACTGATGCTGGGAGAGGCTGATGCTGGAGGAGGCTGGGAGGGGGAGGCTGATGCTAGGGTAGGCTGGGAGGAGAGAGGCTGATGCTGGAGGAGGCTGGGAGGAGAGAGGCTGATGCTGGGGGAGGCTGGGAGGAGAGAGGCTGATGCTGGGGGAGGCTGGGAGGAGGAGGCTGATGCTGAGGTTGGCTGGAAGGAGAGAGGCTGATGCTGGGGGAGGCTGATGCTGGGGGAGGCTGGAAGGAGAAAGGCTGATGCTGGGGGAGGCTGATGCTGAGGGAGGCTGGGAGGTGGAGGCTGATTCTGGGGAAGGCTGGGAAGAGGGAGGCTGGGAGGAGAGAGGCTGATCCTGGGGAAGGCTGGGAGGAGGGAGGCTGGGAGGAGAGAGGCTGATGCTGGGGGAGGCTGATGCTGGGGGAGGCTGGAAGGAGAGAGGCTGATGCTGGGGGAGGCTGGGAGGAGAGAGGCTGATGCTGGGGGAGGCTGGGAGGAGGGAGGCTGGGAGGGGGGAGGCTGGGAGGAGAGAGGCTGATGCTGGGAGGAGAGAGGCTGATGCTGGGAGGAGAGAGGCTGATGCTGGGAGGAGAGAGGCTGATGCTGGGAGGAGAGAGGCTGATGCTGGGAGGAGAGAGGCTGATGCTGGTGCAGCATGGGGGATGGAGCACGATGGGGAGTGCGCAGCATGGGGGATGGAGCACGTTTGGGAGTGCGCAGCATGGCGGATAGAGCACGTTTGGGACTGCGCAGCATGGCGGATGGACCACGTTTGGGAGTGCGCAGCATGGCGGATGGAGCACGTTTGGGAGTGCGCAGCATGGCGGATGGAGCACGTTTGGGAGTGAGCAGCATGGTGGATGGAGCACGTTTGGGAGTGAGCAGCATGGCGGATGGAGCACGTTTGGGAGTGCGCAGCATGGCGGATGGAGCACGTTTGGGAGTGCGCAGCATGGCGGATGGAGCACGTTTGGGAGTGCGCAGCATGGCGGATGGAGCACGTTTGGGAGTGCGCAGCATGGCGGATGGAGCACGTTTGGGAGTGCGCAGCATGGCCGATGGAGCACGTTTGGGAGTGCGCAGCATGGCCGATGGAGCACGATGGGGGGTGCGCAGCATGGGGGATGGAGCACGATAGGAGGTGCACACCTCCCCCCAACACACACACACACACACACACACACACAACACACCACACACCACACACCACACCCACACTAGGAACCACAAACACCGCCCTACACAGACACCCACACACACAGACAACGCTGCACACACACAACACACAAACACCGCGGCATACATAAATATACGCACATACCACGCAACACACACACATTGCACAAAACATACCTCCCCCAAAAACACACCACACCCACACAAACCACGCAACACACACAACGCTACAGACACACAGCGCTCCACAAACAACGCAACACACGCAACACAGCTCTCACCCCCCGCCACACCCAGACAACACCCAGAACATGTACAGCGCCCTACACAAACACTTGGTAACTACACACAACAACATCTATCTATCTATATATATATATATCTATATATATATATATATATATATATATATATATATATATATATATATATATATATATCTATATATATATATATATATATATATATCTATATATATCTATATATAACAAAAATCATACATGAACTACACAATACGTAAATTCTAGAATACCCGATGCGTAGAATCGGGCCACCTTCTAGTATATATATATTTGCCTCATTGTCTGTCTGTCTGTCTCCAAAATAACGTCATTACAGTGACAACCGTCGCCACACCGCGCGCGCTAAAGAGCCTGCCACTAACGGCTCAGCTAACAGCCCGAACTACGGGCCGACAGGACGACGCCCAACACTTTTCCCCGCACCCACACGGAGCCAGACTCCTCAGTGAGTGCTGCACCCCCGAGAGCCCACACCAGCAACCCAGCCGACACGTACCCACTGCTTGCCTCCGCCCCCGCACACATTACCCCACTCGGCTCCACCCACCCCCAGCACTCCGCCGTCCACATGTTTACACTGAACACACACACACACACACACACCTGGATAGTCACCTGTCCCCAGCCATGCAGTCCCCGGCACTGACGTCCTCAGCGCCATGGCCCCGCTCGGCTCCACCCCCCCGCACACATGGCAAAGCTCGGCTCCACCCCCCCCCGCATGTATACACTGAACGAACACACAAATACACCTGGATAGTCACCTTTCCCCAGCCATGCAGTCCCCAGCACTGACGTCCTCAGCGCCATGGCCCCGCTCGGTACACCCCCCCCGCGCTCCGCCCCCAAACAGATTACCCCGCAGGATGGGGGCACATGTCAGGATGGTGGCTGCACCACGATGGGGGCACATTACAGCATTAGCATGGCATTACAAGCCATGGACATCATTAAACATTAGACTCCTCTATTAAAACTGTTCCTTCTGTTGTTTGTCATTTTAAAGCCAATAAACAATTATAAGAATACTAAATTAAACCTAACCCATCCAGTCCATTCATTACCTTATTATTCAGTCTGCTAACCTACATACACATTCCAGACTACCCGATACGTTAGAATCGGGCCACCTTCTAGTATACTAGAAAGTGGTTGTGGCTGGTACTGCAGATCCGCCTTGTACGGTTCTACTCCATACACTGTTTAGTGGCCGCTGCTGGTACTGCAGATCTCCCATGTATGGTGATGGTTGTGCTTCATACACTGTTTAGTGGCCGCTGCTGGTACTGCAGATCTCCCATGTATGGTGATGGTTGTGCTTCATACACTGTTTAGTGGCCGCTGCTGGTACTGCAGATCTCCCATGTATGGTGATGGTTGTGCTTCATACACTGTTTAGTGGCCGTTGCTGGTACTGCAGCTCTCCCTTGTATGTTTCTGCATCATACACTGTTTACATTCAGTTGCTGGAGCAGGTGATCACTGCTGATCGGGGTGGATGTCGGATGTAGGAGCCCTCCTGATCAGATATAAACTACCTATCCTAATGATAGGTCATGAGAATCATACATGTGGAAAACCCCTTTAAGCTTTTGTGAGTTTCTCAGCTCCTACACAGTAAAAAGATAAAGCCCAGGATGTTTGGACCTCACAAAGTAACCCATATAGAGCAACTATGACTTTATACTCAGGTGCTGGCTAACAGTGCAGAAGACCAGCTAAAAACTGAAATCGGTCCAGGTCATGAATCAGAATATTTCGTTATACACCATTCTCAACCTGAAATGATAACACCCTGTTTACACAGATATAATATATATACTGAATAGATCTTGAGGACATGAAGGGAACCTGGCATATTGAAAATGGCATGTGACCTGCAGGCGGGATGATATAGCGCAGGAGGAGCCGATGAGATTGATATTCATTTTTTGTTTGAAAAGTTTCAGTAAAACTTGGATTCTATTAATTGCATAGGAGTCCAGTGGGCGGTCCTATTCAGTGATTGACAGCTTACAAGGAAGACTCAATCACTAGTAGGACCGCCCACCGGACTCATCCGCATACAAACACCAGGGATTTCATATTATACTGAATCTTTTCTAACAAACCTATGTCATTCTGCTCAGCTCCTCCTCCTCCTCTATGCCACGACGTCCACAGATCAGACACTATGGGCAACGTGACAGGTTCCCTTTAAGGTTTCATATGACCAACCTAAAAAAAACACAAAATATCCGTGAAAACATGCACTGCACAATACTCCATCCACTGACAGAATGGCCAAACGTACATTAAGGCATGGAGAAGCCCTATGCACGTTTTCCTTAGACACACTGGACCACCACCACTAATGAACGCACTGCTCAGAAGCATGATTTTTGCATTAATGCAATTTCAAGCCAGATGTAAGAATTTACAACAAAGGTTACAAGGACGTCACAAGTACATGGGTATGAAGAGGCGGCGGCTCGCTACGTATGGCCACGGTCTATCACTAAGCAGCATACTGTTTGGCACAGGGTATGATGCGGCAGGCACATCACGAGATGAGAGTAGCTGAGGAAGGAGGACATAAAACACCAACAGAAGAGGAAGCGGTGTGATCAATGGGGGAAACATGCAAATAAAGTATAGGAGCACATGCAGAGAGCAGGGTCAGAGGGGGGCCTCAGTGTGGGGCACGTGTTACCTTCTGTGTTGGCGTTGCCGCTGTAAACATTTCGCAGGCTGCCAACACGGTTTAGTTTCCATGCTTTGCGTTTAGCTGCATCCAGAGAGCAAAAGGGAAGGAGAAACGGAGAAAAAGAAAATAAATGGGGAAAAAGAAAGGAGAGAAGGATAGAAAGACAGAGGGGGCCTTAGGACTTTGCTAGGGGTATCAGAAGGATTCCTGGTATAAAACACTGGTTAAATCTAAGCAACCTTATACATGAATACAAAGTTAATGATGATTGCCCTCGCCCTCTACACGAGGACGTGTACCCATGTGGCGGCACAGGCACACTTCTCATGATTCCCAACGCAAAGTCATACACAGAGATGAAGGGTTAAAACCCGCGCTGCTGTCCACAAGGAGAATGCTGGTGCTTGAAAAAGTGATTTTATTCAACGCGTTTCGGAGTTGAAAACTCCATCAGGATAATCACATTTCACAATCGCTGTACATACAAATACAAGAAACTTATAAAATTTTTTTTTTTTTTTACACAAAAAAACCTTTAAATTTAACAAATGTAGTCACTATTACTCTACATGATCTGACACTAATGATAATCTGATGGACGCTGTTTCTGTACACATACAGTCATGGCCAAAAGTGTTGGCACCCTTAAAATTGATCCAGAAGACTAAGTATTTCTTCCAGAAAATTATTGCAATCACATACGTTTTATTATACAGGTTTATTTCCTTTGAAAAAAAAACCCAGAGGAAAATAAAGGCAAATTGGATATAATTTTACATAAAACTACAAATATGGGCTAGACATAATTGTTGGCACCCCCAACCTAATACTTGGCTGCTCACCCTCTAGAATAAATACCTGAAATCAATCGCATCCTAAAACAAATCAACAAGCTTCTTGCACCTCTCAACTGAAATTTTGGACTCTTCTTTTGCAAACTCCTCCAGGTCTGTCATATTGGAAGGCGCCTTCTCCCCCCCAGCAAATTGGGCAGGACAAAGTTCTTGGCTGCTTTGCAAAATTGTGAGTACACAACTTTGTTTCAAGCATGTGATGCTTGTTCAAGCTCACCTGTTACAAGTAACATGTGTGGGCAATATGAAAATCACACCTGAAACCAGATAAAAAAGGAAGTTGACTCAATCTTTACATTGAGTGTCTTTGTACGCCTCACAAACATGGAGAACAGGGAGAGAGAACTGTCTGAGGACTTGAGAACCCAAATTATTGAAAAATATCAACAATCTCAAGGTTACAAGTCCATGTCCAGAGATCTTGATGTTCCTTTGTCCACAGTGCACAACATAATTATTACGTTTACAACTCATGGTACTGTAGCTAATCTCTGTGGATGGCAGACAAAAACTGATGAAAAGTTGCAATGCAGAATAGTCTGGATGGTGGATAAGCAGCCCCATTCAAGTTCCAAAGAAATCCAAGCTGTCCTGCAGGCTCAGGGTGCATCAGTGTCAGCGCAAACTATCTGTAGACAATGAATGAAATGAAACACAATGGCAGGAGACCCAGAAAGTCCCCACTGCTGACAGAGACATAAAAAAACTAGACTGTAATTTCCAAAAATGTACTTGAGCGTAAGGCCGCTTTCACACGGCGACCCTCTCCTCGTTTCGAGGTTCCTTCAGGGTGTCCGTCCAAGCGCCCAGCTAAACGGGTTTCAGACGTATGCGCCAACGAGGCCACTGACTATAATGGTGCAGAAGGAGTCACTGTGTGCTCTGTCAAGCACAATTTTCGGAAATATAACCCTATTGGAGGTGGACACCTAGACGAAGTCTACTATGTCTTGCTGTCTGCCTCCAATAGGTGTATACTACCATAAACGAAAGAGCACACAGTGCACCATTATAGTCATTGGTCCTGTCTGTCCATATGTCCAAAAAACATTTTGCAGGGGGTTCAGACGGAAGCCCTGATGCGACCACTGAACGGGAAGAGGAACGTAGTGTGAAAACATATGTAACTTCAAAAAATTTAATGGGAGATGTACATCATTTTCTGGAACAATTTCAAGGGTGCCAACAATTTCGGCCATGACGTTATAATTCAGAATATACAGAATGTATATACAGAGCAAGATACAGGTCCATCTCACAAGGTGTCACATTTTATGCTCTAAATCAGGAGTCCCCAACCTGTGGCTTGTGGGAGCCACATGTGGCTTGGGGACCCATGATGTGTGGCTCGCAGCTGTCTGACAGCCTGGTGCACTAGCACGAGGTCCAGCAGACCACTATGAAGAACACATCTGCAGATGGTGACTTTTGTGAGCAGCCCCACATAGAACAGCAGCTTTGTATGGGGTTAAGGTAGGAACTCATGGATCTTGATATACTGTCCCCAGTGAGATTTTTGTGGAAAAGCTGTGGCTGTCATTATTCCGATAATGGGGGTGCACAAAAAAGACGATTAAAAAAAAAATGGGGGAAAAATCCTGCCCACCCACTACTGGAAGTGATCTGTTTATGGCTGGTTGCATGTGGACGGAGACCCGAACTGCCCAATTAGTGACTCCCATTGGGGTTCAGGTCGAATTTGGGTTCCAAGCCAAACTTAAATTTAGGCTTAATCCGCCGATCCGAACTTCAATGGGTCCACTGATCTCTAGTGATTGACAAAAAGACATGAAAAGGAGGAGGAAGCTGACAATAGCAAGTATGAAAAGAGGGACAGCAAAGAAAAATACTTGAAGTTCTGGTTGAAAAGTAAGGCCATGTGCCCACGGGCGCTCGTACCTGCGGATATATTCGCAGGTACGGCCGCATGTTTCCCGCAGCTGCCCACCGGCATCTGCAGCTATTTTTAGCTGCGAGTTTCCAGCGGAATAGCTGCGGGAGACATGCGGACTTTCACGCGATTTACCTGCGGACGTCCCGGCCTCTCTCTCTATAGCGGAGGGCCGGGATCTCCACAAGTAAATCCGCATGAATAATTGACATGCAGTTAGGTGCGGCTGAGGGATCTCCGCAGGAGATTCTGCAGCCGCACTTTTCGCAGCGTGGACACAGACACTCCCCATGTTACCCTATGCCTGTACATGCTAGAACCTGCGGATTTATCTGGAAAATCCAGAAAAATCCGCAGGTTTTCCGCGGCAAAATCCTCAGCAAAAAGCTCCCGTGGGCACATGGCCTAAAGGTTTGGATTACTATAGAGGTAATTAGCGGGAGAGCTCGTAGGGGCCTCATCCAGACTATTACAATATTGTGTGAAGTACCAGGGATGACTCCTGCAGCTCCGCTGCCTGCAACATACAATTATAACAGCATCTCAAGGACATTGATATAACTGAACATTGCAGCTATGCTGCATGGAGACACCCCAGCTCCCAGACTGGAACAATCTTTAAAATTCAGGTGTTGCGATCACGTCATTGCACCGTCTGCGTCATCCAGCAGGAAGAGGCCTGAAAAGGAAACAGCGATGGGTGGGATTGTCAGGAGATGACCTTTTATTTATTATTTCTCGGTTTATGAACACAGTGCACAGTGGATATGTGGATATTTGGAGGAGGACAGTGGAAGGCGAGAGGAGGACAGCGGCTAGTGGAGGGCGAGGGGAGGACAGCGGCTAGTGGAGGGCGAGGGGAGGACAGCGGCTAGTGGAGGGCGAGGGGAGGACAGCGGCTAGTGGAGGGCGAGGGGAGGACAGCGGCTAGTGGAGGGCGAGGGGAGGACAGCGGCTAGTGGAGGGCGAGGGGAGGACAGCGGCTAGTGGAGGGCGACGGGAGGACAGCGGCTAGTGGAGGGCGACGGGAGGACAGCGGCTAGTGGAGGGCGACGGGAGGACAGCGGCTAGTGGAGGGCGACGGGAGGACAGCGGCTAGTGGAGGGCGAGGAGAGGACAGCGGCTAGTGGAGGGAGAGAGGACAACAGAGGATAGAGGAGGGTGAGAGGACAACAGTGGATAGCAAAGGGCGAGAGGACGACAATGGATAGCGGAGGGTGAGAGGAAGACAGTGGATAGCGGAGGGCGAGAGGACGACAGTGGATAGCGGAGGGCGAGAGGACGACAGAGGATAGCGGAGGGAGAGAGGACGACAGTGGATAGCAGAGGGCGTGAGGACGACAGTGGATAGCAAAGGGCGAGAGGACGACAATGGATAGCGGAGGGTGAGAGGACGACAGTGGATAGCAGAGGGCGAGAGGACGACAGTGGATAGCAGAGAGCGAGAGGACGACAGTGGATAGCAGAGGGCGAGAGGACGACAGTGGATAGCAGAGGGCGAGAGGACGAAAGTGGATAGCAGAGGGCGAGAGGAAGACAGTGGCGGGTGAGAGGGGGAAGTAGACGGTGAAAGGAGAACAGTGAAAAATGGAGGGTGAGAGGAGGATAGTGGAGGGCGGGAGAGGACAGTGGATGGTGAGAGGACAGTGGATAATGGAGGGCGAAAGAAGGGGAGTGGATAATGGAGGGTGAAAGGCGGACATTTGAAAGAAGCAGTGGATAAAGGAGGGCAAGAGGAGGACAGTATAATGGTGGGTGAGAGGACAACATTTGAAAAAAGCAGTGGATAATGGACGGTGAGAGGAGGACAGTGGAAGTCAACATAAAAGTCTAAAGCAGGTGGAGAACAAACAGACCAAAGATTAAACTACATAAGTTATTGCTGGAGAGTAAGGGGTACTTCACACACAGCGAGATCGCTACTGAGATCGCTGCCGAGTCACGTTTTTTGTGACCTCATTAGCGATCTCGCTGTGTGTGACACTGAGCAGCGATCTGGCCCCTGCTGTGAGATCGCTGCTCGTTACACACAGCCCTGGTTCGTTTTTTTATTGTTGCTCTCCCGCTGATAAGCACACATCGCTGTGTGTGACAGCGAGAGAGCAACAATCCTGAATGTGCAGGGAGCAGGAGCTGGCGTCTGACAGCCTGCGGTAAACTGTAACCAAGGTAAACATCGGGTAACCAAGGTGGTTACCCGATATTTACCTTCTTTACCAGCCTCCGCAGCTCTCACGCTGCCAGTGCTGGCTCCTGCTCCCTGCACACGCTAAGCTAAGCGGTGTGCGCTGGTAACTAAGGTAAACATCGGGTAACCATACCTGATGTTTACCTTAGTTACCAGTGTCCGCAGCTTCCAGACGCCGGCTCCGTGCAAGCGCAGCGTCGCTTGCACGCCGCTGCTGGCTGGGGGCTGGTCACTGGTCGCTGGTGAGATCTGCCTGTTTGACAGCTCACCAACGACCATGTAGCGACGCAGCAGCGATCCTGACCAGGTCAGATCGCTGGTGGGATCGCTGCTGTGTCGCTAAAGTGTGACGGTACCCTTAGTCAATTGCAGTAGATAGGGCAATGCATTAGGGAAAAAAAACCTTGTGTGACACTTTGTGTCCTTGTTTTCCTTGATTTCCAAACACTCAAGGGCCATGGGAACGAACAATCAGCCCCTGAAAGGCGCACAAGAGCTGATAAAGTGACAATAAATGAACCAAGTGAAAAAAATAAAAAAAAAATAATGTAGACTCCAATGGGGAAAAAGGAAATTTATGCCTGGGGCGGACATGTCATTGGTGCAACCTGGGCAGGCGCACAGGGGCCCAAGAGGTCAGGGGGCCCATTTCAACCTCCAAAGTTGGTGGAATTGTGCATTTTTATGACTTATTAGCCTGGAAAGGGCCTATTTATAGTTTTTGCACAGGGTCCCTCTTCTATCTGTGTCTGACACTGAAGTGGAGAAATGGAGCCGATATCGCAGGTGTCGGAGGTTTGGAGATAATGTACTCTGGTACTTGCTGGTAGGTGAAGAAAAGGAAACATAGGGACAGAAAATGAAGGACTAATAAAACCATGTGTGAAGAAGGGTAGAGACACTCGAAGGATGGAAAGCAGTAACAGATGTGAAGGCTATATGCAACCTATACCAGATGTGAATAGTAAATGGTCCTTTTTTTTGCATCCATGGATCCTGTTTAAAACCGAAAACAATTGAGGCCATAAAAGATAGCAAAACATAGTCCTGGAGACTGTTCACTGAACATGACAGGAAATTCTTGCCTTCGGCCCAGCAAACCTTAAGAATCTTCACACTGTTCTTTGTGTAACACTGAGACGCATCACATTCCCAGTATAATACAAAAACACCCCAGTTCATCTAAAAAAAAAAAAAAATACACACAAAGACACACAATGTCCTATGTATAATAGACAGACACTCCGCTCCGTGTATAATACAGGCAGACATGCTGCTTGGTATACAATAGATGTAAAACCTCTTTGTGTATGATATGGAAACACAAGAGGAGAACAACTGTGTTTAAAGGGTTTGATAAAGTGCACGTTTTAAGGAGATTGCTGCTGTCACGCAGATGCTGCGGTTATTGGTTCATCTATTTCATTTATGCTACTAAAACCATCTTGGCCCTTTAAAAATGCAATTGACATCCTTGAATTACAGGCTCTGTATTCCTTGTAATGTAATTACATACTCTGCCATGGTGCAGTTCACCGTGGCACCTCACAACACAGGGAAATCAATGAGTGTCACACTAGTATTTCTGTTATCTTCTTACACCATAATTAAGCAAAGTCCGGGATGGTCGTGGACAGGTGCGCAGTGACCACACAGGATGACCAGGTGCAAAAAGCCAAGGACATGGGACCCTGCACATCCTATGACCACAGACAGAACGGACAGATCACATTTCAAAGGGTTAATTAGAGGACCTTAAGATTAATAAGTAGTTGTGCTCACTGATGCACTGGATCCTCTGCAGACGGCACTGGCCCAGATAAGATGTGTGCCAAACAAACCTTACAGGATCTCTGGATGGACTCTGTCTCTGTACGCCTATCCATGGAGTAGATAGAAGACAGCTGATATTAGAGGAGTATTTCCATCTTATAAAGTGATCACAAGTCTTAGAATTAAGGAGCCACACCACATAGCGGATGACTAAGTGGCCACTGTCTGAGCCCGTGAGCCGGATGCTGCGTGGCACAGCCACCCCCTTCCGCAGGGCATGTTAACGGTATCTGCATCCTCAGCTCTGTGTCTCAGCACAGCATAAGCGATGATGTCACTAGATCGCGCCTCAGTCCACACAATGCACAGACCAGAGCAGCACACCAGGGGACCGCCAGCCACGGAAGGATTTTTCTTATCTTTAATTTTGTCATTTGTCCCTTTTTTAGGGTACTGTGGCATCAACATTCTGAGTAGTGGGCTTGTGCAGAAACAAATATTACTAAATTAGCACTGTGGTCCCTTCATTTCCAGGACTAGTCAGACCCCCAACTATCAAGTCATGGTATAACCTAGTCATGGAAATAACCCTTTATAGCTTGGTTTACAAGTTGCATAAATGGAGAATAGACAAAGCCAACCAGTGCCACTACAATCAATCCCAAGCCAGCCCTGGTACCAAACAGCAGTGGAGTAGTAGCATGGCATTCAACATCATCGCTGGTGGTAAACACTGGGATAATCTTACCCTCCACTCTCAAGAGTGGTAGCTTTACAGTCGTCGACCAAAACGAATAAGTTTTATATAACATCCGATTAGTATCCTAAAAGCTTTAATTTTCTATTTATTTTTTTTTTTTTTTGGTCGACTCCTTTTAAAACCTGTATCTTGAGCATGTAGACTTTACAGTCTCATCCAACACCATATTATATATTACCAGCAAGATCCAGAGATACTAAGAAATCATTAGATCATCATTTCTTGCCAGGTAGAGACAAGTCTTCACATCCAGTGAAGTCTGCTTGTGATGACAATTATTTACTGACCGGTCTAAAAAACTAAAGAAACCTAGTTCCAGGTCTCCGATAAAACGGAGGAGGAAATACTGGGCACTATTCACATTCAGCAGTTAAAGGTCTGTTTTCTTAAACAGCATACACCGAATCTTTCAGTAAAACTGAGTACTGGCAATTGAGAGGGGAAAACCGTGGTGCTCTTTTCGCAAGAAAAACACTTGGTAAACATCAAAAACATAATGAAAGGCACTCACCGGTTTAGTAGTGTCCAAAAATCTTTTATTCCATCCTTAGGTAAAAACAGTGTTGGCAGTGGGGGAGGGGGAGAGGTGCACGAGGCACGTCGGATGATGGCCGTTTCGCCTCTTTATACGACGCTTCTGGTGTGGACCTGCAGAAGGGTTGTATAGAGAAGCGAAACGGCTGTCCTCCAACGTGCCTCGTGCACCTCTCCCACTGCCAACACTGTTTTTAACTAAGGATGGAATAAAAGATTTTTGGACACTACTAAACCGGTGAGTGCTTTTCATTCTACTTTTCATGTTTACCTAGTTCCAGGTCTCGCCTCCTATTTATGGATTTGGTGGCAGAGACCGTACACCAGCTGTTACATACATGGGGCCAGGGGCTGGTTGTGACAGTATAAGATCATACCTTTACCATCCGAGGTGGTCACAGACCATTCCTGATAATCAGAGAGGATCTCTGTCTACTACATGAAGGCCTGCTCTGACCACCGGTAGAACAAGTGAAGAACATGTGCTGTCACTAATGGAAAAATTAACAGTTTTTGTTGTGACTATAGGGGGACAAAGAATGGCCCCGCAATGACTGATAGGGAAAGAAATGGTGAAATAATCACTAGGAACAATAATGAGGCCTTGCTGAAATTACTAATAAAGTGGGAATCTCCTGTGGGGAGGAAGAGAATAAGGATAAGGGTGCGCTCTTTCGTGACTACTGGGGTGGAAGAGAATACGACTAAGGATGCATTTACACTAGCCAATGAGGTTTCTAGGAATGCTTGTTCCCAATACTCTGCCAATGTAAATGCTCCCTAAAACTCTGCTATCAAAGGCTAAGACACTGCCAAAACTACTGAGCCGAATGGGGGCATACTGCAGTGACTACTATTGAAGGAAATACAGTGGCTTATTTGGAGAAGGGATAGATACTGATTGCAAAGGTTGGGAGGATTTTAGCTTATTTTACAAGGTTTAATTTTCAATTATTTTTACCCATACATGGCTTTTGTAAAATTCCCCAATTCCATAAGGGGCTTCTTTGCCATCACATACACTACATATGCCATTTACTATTGGCCACTCATTTGGCAAAAAGTCACCTCAACCGACTCCCTATAGAGAGACGTAGCCTCGGACCAGACAAAGTAACTTATTACAATGCGTGAGGGAAGTCTGTGCTCATCACCTGGGGCTATAAACGTTCACTATTGGCTACGCGATGCACATTTGGTCATTGGAGGGATCATGCAGGAATGTATATTGCCAGATTGAGGGCAGTAGTACACTGATAGCAAATAAATGAATGATTAAATGGAAGACGTTTTATAACCAACAACTATACAGAGCAGTGAGGATGTCAGTATTAGAGTGAGAACTGGTGTGATCACATGCAGCCCGATATACCATTCCCATATTAATCCTCTACTAAATCACCAATATCGTGAAAGAACGTCAAATTTTATAGACAAAACGCTGAGCGAACGAGCAGTCATCTCACCTTCAGCTGTGCTGGAGAGGCCATCCGCCTTGAAATTACTAGTACTCTTCTTCCGGCGGTGTTTCTTTCGATTTGCGTGTGGCGAAGGAGGTGGATCCAGTTTGGGACTTGTGGTACTAGAAATGCTGGGACTGGAGCACACGGAGTCACCCAGGCCGGTGTCTGAAATATAAACAGAGAACACTGAAAGAAAAAGCAATAACTACCATGGAACCCAAACCTTGACCCTCATGGTACACAGTGTTATGGATACACAGAAGTAAACCAGTTGCGTTAAATCGGTAGCAAAAATGTATTAAATATATTTGTGTTACTAATTTGCAAAAAAAAAAAAATGCCGGCTTATTTCTTGGTACTTTTTAATTTGTTTTTCAGGAAATTAGGATAAAAATAAAACACTGGATCCACGTCTCATTAGAAGAAAGAGTAAAATTAAGAGAAAGAGGTTGACTCTCAATGTTGTAGCCTCAGACCGCACCGTAACCGATTAGGTGTCCTCTCACCTGGACGAGCTATGCACTCAGTGGGCACAACACTATAGTGTGCACTTTGGTCAGTAGACCAGTCAGGGAAATATGAAGGTTCCACATTATTGGCAAAGCGATCCATCAGTTTCTATGGGCACTGCTTGAAAAACCTCAACGTAGCAAAAGATTTACACAGAGGTGCAAAGAGCTTTATTGGATTTACAGAACATTTAATTCTATACTCCAGGTCTTCACCATACTGGGTTCTTCAGATAATGGCAATAAAGTGGCACGCTGTATGTTAAAAGCCTCAGTCACTACACTAGATTCTGCTCACAGCTACTTCATGGCTTCGATTATAAAGGAACCATGATGTGACAAGTCTGCGTAGTAGTCTATCTTAAATAATAGAACGGCTTTTGACACGCAAATCTAAACTATAGCATGAAGGCCTCCAATAGAGGTTCCAACACAGTTGTAGAAACAGATTGAACGTCTCCTTACACATTAGGTTAAAGTTGGCCGAACCGGTCAATATCAGATGACAGTCTAATGTGTACGGGGACATATGATTTAGTCATGCAAAAGTATACGATTTACTGGATTTCAACATCTGATCCTTATTTTTCCCTTGAGATGTCAGAGGAGTCTTGCAGCAGATCTGATCGAGAACACAGGAATGCTCCGAGAAGCCGATTAGAGGCAGCTAGAGGGTCTTTACACTCTATTTACAATGGGTATCGGAAGTATTCAGACCCCTTTAAATTTTTCACTCTTCGTTTCATTGCAGCCATTTGGTAAGTTCAAAAAAGTTCATTTTTTCTCATTAATGTACACTCTGCACCCATCATCACAGAAAAAAATAGAAATGTAGACATTTTTGAAAATTTATTAAACAAGAAAAACTGAAATATCACATGGTCTTAAGTATTCAGACCTTTTGCTCAGACACTCATATTTAAGTCGCATGCTGTCCATTTCCTTGTGATCCTCCTTGATTTGGTTCTACTCCTTCATTGGAGTACAGCTGTGTTTAATTAAACTGATAGGACTTAATTTGGAAAGGCACACACCTGTCTCTATAAGACCTCACAGCACACAGTGCATGTCAGACCAAATGAGAAACATGAGGTCAAAGGAACTGCCCAATGAGCCAAGAGACAGAATTGTGTCAAGGCACAGATCTGGCCAAGGTTACAAAAGAATATCTGCAGTACAAGGTTTTTAAGAGCACAGCGGCCTCCATAATCCTTAAATGGAAGAAGTTTGGGACCACCAGAACTCTTCCTAGACCTGGCCGTCCAGTCAAACTGGGCAATCGTGGGAAAAGAGCCTTGGTGAGAGAGGTAAAGAAGAACCCCCAAGATCACTGTGGCTGAGCTCCAGAGATGCAGTAGGGAGATGGGAAAAAGTTCCACAAAGTCAACTATCACTGCAGCCCTCTACCAGTCGGGCCTTTACGGCAGAGTGGCCCAACGTAAGCCTCTCCTCAGTGCAAGACATATGACCATGTGATGTTTCAGTGTTTCTTGTTTAATAAATTTGCAAAAATTTCTACATTTGTTTTTTCTCTGTCAAGATGGGGTGCAGTGTGTATATTAGTGAGAAAAAAATTAAACTTTTTTGAATTTACCAAATGGCTGCAATAAAACAAAGGGTGAAAAATTGTAAGGGGTCTGAATATGTTCCGTACCCACTGGACATCAGCATTGGGGCTTCTGTTTAAAACAGAAGCTAAAACACTGAGCCTATGAATAGTCAGATGGAGAGGTCTCTATTTGGGACCGTTCTCCATAAGTCAGAGCAGAGAGCCATCCAATGGGCTGAAAAAGCTGTTCACAGGGGGTGCATTTTCTGACCAACCCTGTGGAGATCAGCGGATCATTGGGCTAACTTCTTTATAAAAAGAGGTGGTTGTGTTCATTAGACAATTCCTCCAATATTTCTTTAAACTGTGCGATTTCTCATAGTGAAAAGACAAATCAGGAAAAGCATAGTGTTTTGTTTGGGATCATAATCGGAGCTTCTGAAGATCTTAACATTTTTTGACATGTAGTAAAATCTTGTGATTTTCTGATTGTTCCCTCTTATCTATCAAACCGAAATGTGCGCACTGAATGGTGTCTCACTATCTGCGAGCGCTGATGAGATCTCTCAGGGTGTATGGACATCTTCAGGTGCCAAAATATTCTCTACCATACATTACATGCACATAATATACTAAAACTTGCACAAATTAAGATGTCTTTGTTATATTGTCCCTATCTGCTTGTATCGTTCTACTGGTACGTAGCACAATATAGCTAACTTGCATATTGCGGTCTTATTCTTAAAAGATCTTACAAAACAGATAAAACGAATCTAGGAAATAGCCCGATTCTTCAGGGAAAGAAAAAGGGGATACTGAATGTGTCTAACACACAACAGACACAGAAGAATGGAACAGCTTGCTCATAAAACAATGAGAAGCGAATAGAAAGAAATAGGAAAAAGCTGACAGATATATAAAAGATGCAGAGAGGGAGGGGATGGGATGGGGAGACGTGGTCCATCCAGGCTGTGCCGCATCAGTTTTTTATGGATATCATCTCACACCCTCCATCCTGTTTTACTGCCATTGTAAGAACGTGTTACACCCTCTCCAAAAATATACCCCTCTGCCGTGGGCCGCTGCTTCACGCAGTTCAGTGTTTGTGATGAGCAAGTGTAAAATAACATTCCCATAAATTTAGTGCAGGGAAATGAACCCTCCAAATGATCACTGCCGTCACTGGCCTGTGCTCAAGGACACACATAACTTATTATACCTTCCTTTAGCTTCAGCTGAAGTGGAAGCTGTGGCAACTTATCTCAGATGACAAGATACCACATATTGCACTGGCATCCCACTTACACCATATGCCGTAATCTACCAAGTATGGCAAAGCACCGCTAATGTGAAAGCCTTAGAAAGTAAAGGACCAGATTACGGGCTTACGTGTGGCTGCTTTCCCCCTGATTCTGAGCTTTACCAGAAACTTATCTAGCGTAAACAGTAAATGCATCTGCAGGCCCCATTCATCCAACAGAGCCCAAATTAGGGATATCTTTGCATTTATAGGTAAAGGAAAGATCCAATAATAATCCAAACCATGATCCAATAATGATCAACATGCTTTATATGGTATCACAAATACAGAAGCAGCAACGGTTTGACCCCTAGTGTACATCTGGGGCCTTCGTCAAGCTAATTGATACAGAAGTGTGCAACCCTCCTATCTAATCCTATTGCAACCAATAAAACCATCTGTACATACCCACCAGTAGACAATTCTTGTAACAAGTGCTTTCATTTTTTTAAGTATCTTCTATATAGCAGTAATGCCCTTCAGATTACATATATAAAGCTTCTGGACACATCTTAGTGCTTACAGAGGCTGCTGTATTATTTTGTTTGTATATTATGCATTTACAGCAGCTTGCCCCTGTTCACACTGCCTTTATTCTGGTGCTGTCCAATTTTTGTAGTATACTATTGCAGGTGGTGACTGCTTCTATATTGGCTGAGCTCCTCACATCAGCTTAAGTCTGTTTTTAATTGTTGCTGGATCATACCTGCCCTTTAAATTTCTAAGCCTTTACCCCGAAAGAGGCGTGTTTGATTAATATTAGGCTTAGGGTTTCACCAAAGAAAGGTACCCCTGGCTGTGGTTGGTGGGCTCTCATGGAATGGCCAATGTGTGCGCCTAGCACGTTCATTTAAGTATATTCTACATAGCAGTAAATTTCATATATTCATTGCATACACACATCTTATTGTATATTCACATGCAGAAGTGTTTTTTTTTGTTGTTTTTTTTTGGGGGGGGGGCACAGAGAAGCTGTTTTACAATACAATTGAGTTTGGAAATCTTATGCATGTTAGTTCCCAACTGAATATGAGCACTGCAATGCTTTAAAAGTCCTGCAACTCTTTCAGCCTTCATGCAGAATTTTTTATGCTAAAAACTGATTTAATTGACATGCTCTGTTGACAAATCATACATTTAAAACACACAAAAACCACACTGCCAAGAGTGATGGTTTTCGCTGTAGAAAAAAACAAAACACGCTGCAAAAACACAACGTGTGAACATACTCTTAGCGCTTACAGAGTGCAGCAGTATTCTTTTGTTTGCATATCCAGCAATAAATAGAATTCTTGTAGAAACCAGGTAATAAAATGTTATAAATAGCATTACTACTATGCCATAAATGTATATATATAGGTTGAAGTCTAATTGCGTTCAACAGTATTTACCAAAAAAACCTGGTGCTATGAAAGGAAAAAGATACTACTCAATGAAACATAAGAGCTGAAGGGCTCCATATTGGTCAGGAGGAATTTTCCTAAATTTGATACACTTTGGTAGTCAACTTACAGTAAATTATTTGGGGTAATATCTGATAAGTTACAGTGCACCAGGTTACAACCCTAAAAGTCCTCTTAGTAGAAGACAAACATGACTCATGTCGTGGGATCCAGTACCTTAATGTATGAAGAGTTCCACTGATTTAGAAATCAGGTGCTGTTTGGGTGAATTTTGGAATCTGCACATAAATACTTAAAAAAAGCAAAACATGGCCCACAGAGATCAGGTCCCATCCATGCCTGGCAAACATGTTTCTAAACCTAACACACGAGGTTGAAAATGAATGATTGAGAACATTTAAGTCCATAAAAAAAAAAATATTTGCAACCTTCACACTTTGAGATTCAATATAAAAAAAACACCACCACCACCAAACGACTTGAGAATGAAAGAAAAGTTACAATTAGGGAAGTGTTGCACTTGAGAGTGCCTCGCATGTATTTGGCGTGTATCTCGCGTTGCAACACCCATCACGACCGCACACTCTCCTCACAGGAGCGGGTCGGTTGCATGCATCTCTATGCAGCTGAGACGCTCGTGTCTGAAGAGTGTGTGGCTGTGATAGGTGATGCACCACGAGACTCGCGCGAGGTATACTGGCCTTAGAAGGACTAAAGTGTAGAGCTACACGAGAATGGTCCAAATATAAGGACCCAATGTTAAAAGGGACCCTTGGAGGCGGATGTTTTCTTTGTGCATAAATGTGATTGACATCCGATAGCAGTAAAACACCATGGCCTTGGGTGTCCCCAATCTGCCATGCACTCAGCCTTTGAAATAGGATTACGTGAAGGTATAAAGTGCAGGTTTTGCTCATCAATGTCCACCACCTGCACAATCCTGTGAGCAGGTAGACTGGTTCCACCATGGAACAAAACAGATATTGTTTTACCACAGAAGAATAAGTGTTTTTTGACCTCTGATCCACAATTCCCAAGAGGTCCTTTACTACCTCGGGTTGCAGGTGCTCTGGTGGTGAAGGAGTTATTGCACCTAGGCATCATTTCGATGCCTGGAGTTGGTTGAGAGCTTCACTGCTCTACTGACAAATCATACAAGACAGCTAATTTTACAAGTCAGGTAGCAGATACCACACAGCCGGCAAAAAGCGGGAAGAAGCTGACATCAGAGCCTCCAACTCCTGCCTCCTCCTCCTAATGCCCCCCCAGACCTCATTCTGACATTCTTTTCTTTAACAGCACCTCCTGTTTTGTGGTCCTTCAGATAAAGTAATTTATCTAATTAGGAAACGTTCAGAGCTGCTTTCAAAGGCGGTAGCCACAGGGAAACACAGACTGCTTAAAAAATAAGATCCTTTTACTCTGCCCCCCATGCATGCCGTTAATTGAATGCGAGGAGGGGGGAAGAGAGCATTGAAATCAGAAAATAAAATGAAGACCCGATGTGTGTTATTTTGTCTTGGACAAAAAGCGGGGACAATAAGCAGCATATTCACTAGCAAAGAAGAACATTTAAATCCCAAAGATAGAGAAGAACAAGAAGAAACAAGAGAAAAACTTGTCTCAACGTCCCCGCTGATATCACACGCACATTAACACAGAGCTTTTAAATTCAGAACCTTTTAATGAAAGGGAAGAGAGAAAGTTTAAATTAAAAGGATCCGACTTGTTTGATGTAAATGACAAAAAAAGGAAATAAAAAAGTTAAAAGTACGGAACGACAATCGTTGATCTGCCAGAAAGTGGGGGGGCTGAGACGCTGAATTCACTGCCTGCAGAAGGTGGGGGGCACTTTAGAAAAAAAGTTTTATTACAAGGGAATATCAGGTGCATTTATCATTTTCCTCGCATTGCCAAGTACCTGATTATTCCTCATTTCCCTTTTTGTCATGTTCCTGATGAGTTTTTTACGCTGCTGCAGTTAACTCCTAGGTAATACATAAAAAACTAAGACATCTGTATCAGAAGGGTTAATGTCGCCCTTTCAGAAAAACTCCGGGAATCTGTGAATTTCCAGAAAGGGTGGGAAATTCTTTTATATCATTACGAGTATGGTCAATGGCATCTTCAATAGAGAAAAAATGAATAGGGTAATATTATATATATATATATTATATATATATATATATATATATATATATATAGATATACCATACAGACCAAAAGTTTGGACACACCTCATGCAAAGGGTTTTCTTTATTTTCATGACTCTGAAAATTGTAGATTCACATTGAAGGCATCAAAACTATGAATTAACACATGTGGAATGAAATACTTAACAAAAAAGTGTGAAACAACTGAAAATATGTCTTATATTCTAGGTTCTTCAAAGTAGCCACCTATTGCTTTGATTACTGCTTTGCACACTCTTGGCATTATCTTGATGAGCTTCAAGAGGTAGTCACTGGAAATGGTTTTCACTTCACAGGTGTGCCCTGTGAGGTTCAATAAGTGGCATTTCTTGCCTTATAAATGGGGTTGGGACCATCAGTTGTGTTGTACAGAAGTCTGGTGGATACACAGCTGATAGTGCTACTGAATAGACTTGTATTATGGCAAGAAAAAAGCAGCTAACTAAAGAAAAACGAGTGGCCATCATTACTTTAAGAAATGAAGGTCAGTCAGTCCGAAAAATTGGGAAAACTTTGAAAGTGTACCCGAGTGCAGTGGCAAAAACCATCAAACGCTACAAAGAAACTGGCTCACATGAGGATCGTTCCAGGAAAGGAAGACCAAGAGTCACCTCTGCTACGGAGGATAAGTTTATCCGAGTCACCAGCCTCAGAAATCGCAGGTTGACAGCAGCTCAGATTAGAGACCATGTCAATGCCACACAGAGTTCTAGCAGAAGACACTTCTCTAGAACAACTGTTAAGAAGAGACTTTGTGCAGCAGGCCTTCATGGTAAAATAGCTGCTAGGAAACCACTGCTAAGGACAGGCAACAAGCAGAAGAGACTTGTTTGGGCTAAAGAACACAAGGAATGGACATTGGACCAGTGGAAATCTGTGCTTTGGTTTGATGAGTCCAAACTTGAAATCTCTGGATCCAACCACCATGTCTTTGTGCGACGCAGAAAAGGTGAACGGATGGACTCTACATGCCTGGTTCCCCCCGTGAAGCATGGAGGAGGAGGTGTGATGGTGTGCGGGTGCTTTGCTGGTGACACGGTTTGGGATTTAATCAAAATTGAAGGCATACTGAACCAGCATGGCTACCACAGCATCTTACAGCGGCATGCTATTCCATCCGGTTTGCATTTAGTTGGACCATCATTTATTTTTCAACAGGACAAAGACCCGAAACACACCTCCAGGCTGTGTAAGGGCTATTTGACTACGAAGGAGAGTGATGGGCTGCTACGCCAGATGACCTGGCCTCCACAGTCACCAGACCTGAATCCAATTGAGATGGTTTGGGGTGAGCTGGACCGCAGAGTGAAGGCAAAAGGGCAAACAAGTGCTAAGCATCTCTGGGAACTCCTTCAAGACTGTTGGAAAACCATTTCCGATGACTACCTCTTGAAGCTCATCAAGAGAATGCCAAAAGTGTGCAAAGCAGTAATCAAAGCAAAAGGTGGCTACTTTGAAGAACCTAGAATATAAGACATTTTCAGTTGTTTCACACTTTTTTTTGCTAAGGATTTCATTCCACATGTGTTAATTCATAGTTTTGATGCCTTCAATGTGAATCTACAATTTCTAGAGTCATGAAAATAAAGAAAACTCTTTGAATGAGAAGGTGTGTACAAACGTTTGATCTGTACTGTGAATATGTGTGTGTACATGTGTATACATACACATATACACACATTCACAGTACAGCTGGACAAGACGCAAAATGAATGAAGAAAAAAAGATATCAAGTCAATATTTGGTGTGATGGCCCTTTGCCTTCAAAGCCGCATCAGTTCTTCACTTGCACAAAGCTAGGGATTTTGTTGGATCTTAGTCTGGTGATTGTGTATCTAATTATACCAAACAGGTAATAATCATCATTGTCTTATATCGGCTATATATATATAAATATATATATAATTTATATATATATATATATATATATATATATATCGCATATCATACACTACTTGTACAACCCATTCTCAATAACCATGTTTGCCTCTGTTAACATAACACTGATACTCTCTTCCGATGTCGGCGCTTTTCCAGTGGTGTTGGCACTCGCTCTAATTGGGCTCATGTTTACGTCACGTGAGCCCTGCGCCCAATCACCGCCGGCTTCTTTCTCCCTGCCTATGGATGTATCAAACATCAAGACGCAGTGAGCGGCAGCCACAGCCCCGACTTCCTCTTGATGGTCAATTCGCCTGAAGGTGGGGAGAGAGAACCCAGCGGTGATTGGGTGGAGGGCCGATCATTATCACGAGAGCCCTGACACCACTGGAACAGCACCAGCATTGGAGGGGAGTATAAGCATGGTTATTTTACCAGGGGCAAACATGTTGATTGAGAAGGGGTTGTGTGAGTAGTGGACAATTCTTTCAGCTAAAACAAACATCTGTGTAGGAGGCTTAAAACTGGGTGAGGAAAAGCCAAACTCTAGTAAAAAGGTGAAGATGTGGAATACAGTTTTATGTGACAAGTCATACACCATGGCCAGGCTGAGTACAGCAAACAAGACACAAGGTAGTTATACTGCATCAGCAAGGGTTCTCCCAGCCAAAGATTTCATAGTACACTAGGGTTTCAAGCTCTTTTGCAGAAACACCATAAAATGGGCAACGTCGATAACTGTAGGTGCAATGTTTGGCCACGGAGACTTCAAGCAGTACTGTGTTGCCCCGAAAATAAGCTCTAGTAGGAATTTTTGGCCTTTTCGGAGTAAGGCTTAAACATAAGTCCTACCCCGAAAATAAGCCCTAGTTGGACGTAGGACACAGTGAACGCAAGGACCTGTGGTGGAACGCTTCAAGGACCTGCAGTGAAACTTATCCTCAACCCGTGTTTCCCCGTAAATAAGCCCTAGTGCATTTTTCGGAGCAAAACATAATATAGTAGAGTGTCTTATTTTTGGGGAAACACAGTAGATGAAGGGCATATCATGCTTAGTTCCCTTCAAATTTGAAAGATATACCACAATGTCCTCAACTTAGACCTGACACAACCAATAGGACCCAATTAGAATCATTACTGTTTAGAGAAGTCTGTCCAGAAGTGATCTTCATGGAAGAATTGTGGCCAAAAAGCCGTAACTACAGCATGGAAACTAAGCTCAACAATGCATGAAAACATGGACCTGGGGTGCAAAAAAAGTACAAGTGCTCTGAACTGATTAGTCAAAATGTGAAATATTTGGCTGTAACATAGGGTAGTTTGTTTCCCAAAGGGCTGGAGAGCGGTGTAATGAGGAGTGTCTGCAGGCATCAGTAAAACATTGGGGAGGTTTATTGCAACTTTGAGGCTTCATTTCAGCAAAAGTGTCCTCATTGATGAGAAACACAAGCAGGTATCTTGCAATACCATCAGGGAGTGCACGTGATCAGAATGCAATGTTTTTCTACACCCAGCACTTCCTCATGGCCGGGATTTCTGATCATACGCGCTGCCCAGCGTCTGGTGTGGGGACAACGGACACAGTTACACGCGTCCCCGCTGATGACACTAGACAATGGGAACAGGAACTTATGCCCTTGTGACTAGTCAGTGTGCTCATTAGCATATCATAAAGGATCTTTAGAAATCCTTTTTGTAAAGATCTTTATATCTATGCTACTAGATACAGGGACAGTTAGACAGGGATTAGCAATATGCGCCCAGAACTGCTCGTGGTTTGCATATTTCACCTGACAGGTTCCCTTTAAAGACAAAAGCCGGTTACACCAAATGTTGACTTTATTTAGATTTCTCCTTTGTCCATTCAAATTTCATTTTGTTAATTGATAAACTATTAACACTTCTATTTTTCAAAGCACTTACTTTGCTGCATTTTATCCCACAAATGTCGAAAACTTTTGTTGTGCAGTACTATGTATATATAGTACACACACACACACACACGCACACACACACGCACACACGCACACACACACGCACACACGCACGCACGCACACACACACGCACACACACACGCACACACACACACGCACACACACACGCACACACACACGCACACACACACGCACACACACACGCACACACACACGCACACACACACGCACACACACACGCACACACACACACACGCACACACACACGCACACACACACGCACACACGCACACACACACACACGCGCACACACACGCGCACACACACGCGCACACACACGCGCACACACACGCGCACACACACGCGCACACACACGCGCACACACACGCGCACACACACGCGCACACACACACACACACGCACCAAAAAATACTGTGTGCGTCAAGGTGTAGAAAAACGTTGAATATCTTCCAGTGGTATTAATGCTTACAATATTGGGGCACTTGGTGCACACATTTTCATATATGGGGCACAGCAGCTTGCACCTGTTTACATTTCCTCATTCTGTTAATCAACAACAAGGTTGTTTATACAGTATATCTATTTGTTAACTTTATCAGAGAGTCAATCATAAACAATTACTGTTATATTTATGTTACTAAATCATTGCTTCAGACTGATGGAAGTACAGTATAGCCTCTTGGTACTAATATTTCTAAGGATGATGATCGTAGCCTTTTTAATCAGTCATCGTAAAAAATAATGAATCTGTGTTTACGCACATAAATACAGTTTGCAAAGATCGAAAATAATTTTCATTTTCCTTGCAAAACCTCTTCATAAAATAACAATTCTGAACATCTTTTCTTGGAAGGTGTGTCTTTTCTCAATTATTTCTCCTTGCAATACATATAATGACATCTGTGTGTCACTATTTGGGAAAGGGGGGTGGTCTTTACAATGTCTGACACTGCCCGATCATGTCCCAGGTGTGTCACGTGTGACAGACAGTCATGTGGTTTCTGGCCATAGAAGGTCACAGCGTCTGGCTGCGCAGAATGCTCCCTGACTTTCCATTGTTCCTGCTGTCAGTATTCATTGGTATAGGTAGCTTTCCTACTGGATTCATCTCTCTCCCTTTTAGACTCCGCAGGAGCTCAATTTCCACCCAGGTGCTGATCATTGGTATTCCCTTGGTATTTAAATACCCCTTTCTTCCTTTGGACAAGAGCTGGTGATATTTTTCAGTTTCTTCAAGCTTAGGTTGCATACAGGTGGCTTGTACTCCTCTGTGGTATCATTGCTGATAACTGCTGAACTTCTACCTAGGTCATCTAATGATAAGTAGTTTGTGCGTGTCCCCTTTGTGTCTTCTGTAGCTGTTTAGTGGGGTTGACGAAGAGCTCATCCCATCTGTTCCCTATTTACAGCCCAGCAGTAGGGATACCTAGGGTTAGGTATCCGGCTTGGCGCATAGGTGCGGAACCCATCTAGGGCGGTGAGGGACCCCAGATACCAGCAGTAGGTTCGGGCAGGGTCACCATCTTCCCTTTCCCTAGACACAGGGTTTCCCTTCTCCTTTGCCGTACGCTTGCTACTTCCCCGTACATAGCGTGACAGATCAGTAGCAACAGTGTCAGACTGTGTATGGATGCACCCCTTTAGGCTTTGTGCGCACTAGAAACGTGAAGTTTCTCAAGAAAATTTCTTGAGAAACTTCTGGGAGTGGAAGATTTCCGGACCTCCGGAAAAAATCCGCGGTAAATCCGCATGTGGATTTGCCGCGGATTAGCCGCGATTTTCCCGCAGGTTGTTCCCTGCGGATTTTGCAGGCTGTACTGCAGAAATCCGCAGGTACCTGCGGAAAAGAATTGACATGCTCATTTTCTCAAGAAATTTTCTCAAGAAAGTCTTCTCAAGTAAATTTCTTGAGAAAAATCCGCAGCGTGCGCACAGTTATTTTTTTTTCTCATAGGATTTGCTGGGAAATGTCTGCACAAAGATTGCAGACATTTCTCAAGAAATTTCCGCAGCAAATCTGCGGGTAAATCCGCGGGTAAAACGGCCTAGTGCGCACAGAGTCTTAGTATACATTTCTAGCAGGAATAAGAGTGTTTTAGGTCCTTAAAAACAAGCTCAATATTAGTTATTCCATAGGGATTATAAGTATTTCCCAACATGTACATGTCAGGAGGTCTGACATGATCTCATGATGAATCTCAGATGACCTCAACACTAGTACATTGGAGACAACTCTCCCAACTTCCCACACACCTACATGCTTGGGTCCGTGTTCATGTGTTCCCTATGTAGACTTTGGAGTAAGCCGCTATCAGACTCCTGTGGCAGCAGCTCATCTCCAGAAAGAATCAACAGATCGTGTCTAGTCTCTTCCGATATCTGTTGGGGAGGAAGAGTAGGGAACGAGGAACAACTGTAATATGATTGGAGGCCTTGAAGGGTTAATTTTATCTGAAACTTAGGCTGCTTTCACACATCCGGTTTTTGCAGTGCGGCTCAATCCGGCTCAGAAACCTATGCAACGGATGCGGCGAAAAAAACTGATCCGTTGCATAAGTTCTTCCATGCGGCCCGTCCGTTTTTTGACGGATGCGGCTTGATACTGAGCATGCGCAGTGCAAAAACCCGCATCCAGCCGCCGGATGCGTTTTTTGCCACAGGACTCCGTATCCGGCGTCCATAGGCTTGCATTGTAAATCGCGCCGCATCCGGCGCGATGCGCTGTTTTCGCAGCCCAAAAAAACGTCCCAGGCAACGTTCCATCCGGCTGGCGCATGGGCTAAATATGCCGCATCCGGCAAAAACCGGACGCAACACAAGGCCATGCGGCACAATACGGAGCTAATGCAAGTCTATGCAGAAAAAAACGCAACCAGCGGCAAAAAAAAAAACGGTTGCGTTTTTTCTGCAAAGCGCCGTATTATGCCGCTCAGCAAAGCCGGATGTGTGAAAGCAGCCTTACATGGCTGAAACAGGAATACCTACATCCAAGTTCAGACCACAGGAGATGGCGCTACAGAAACTGCGGAGAGCGCCTAAGGAACTCTGATCCATAACGCATATAAAAATGAAAAGGAGTTAAAAAAAGGGGAGTTAAAAGAACCAAGAAAAGTACTTAGTAAGGATTGTGGATTGTTATCTATAACGTTCACATACCCTAATATAGCCATGGGTCACCAATATACGTTATTAGAAAAAATAAGATGTAAATGATCCAAGTGAAGCATGAATGCTAGAATCGGTATATTGTATTGAAAACATTCAGGTGGCCATTCCAATTACAGAAGATCTTTAGGAAAGTTTTTCCCCAAATGTTGCGAAATGGAGATATCAGCAAGCGCGTTGGGAAAGCAAGCGAAATGTCTCTATGCAATATTGTATAGAAAGTATAGAAATGCACAAGGCAGTATACAATTTTAGCAGTGGTATTCTGCGTTAGAATATATACTCCATGTAGATAGAAACCCTTTACCTAAAAGTGAGCCCCCCGATTTCTCCCCAAGCACACAGCAGTGGAATTAACAGGAGAGAAGAAGGTTACTCTCGCTTTTAAGGTTCCTGATCTAGATGAATAAAAACACACACAGCCGTTTTCTGGGCTCTCTGCAGACTGTATTGTTCCTCTGTGACAATGCTCACAAATAGCGTCTCTCACAGGAGACATCTTCAAACCCTCCCCCCTCCCTTAACACACGGCTGTCTTTTTTTGGCTGCACGAATCCTTGTTATTATTTCTTGCGCCTCTGAAGCCGTCTCTCTTCTCTCTTTCCCTCTGTTCCGTTCCCCGTCACAAGATTGTCACTTGGAGGAATCTTTCCCTTTCTAGTGCCTTTCTCTTGGAAGAAGCTTAAAGCCTTGTCCCTGACTGTCACTTCAATGGGGTTATAGCCACGTTCCTACCTCTGCTGTCTGCATCACCTGAATTCCTGAGAAAAATCTTTGCTCCGGAACCAGAGAATTTGTGCAAATTACAGCTAAAACTTGCTACCGCACATTAATAATCTCATTGCTGGGCGCTTTAAAGGGAAAAGTGCAGGAAAAGCGGTGAATTATATATACATACACCACATAATGATATGATCAGATTTCGTACATTTGACAATCTGTCTAGCATATCAATGATACAGGTTTTACACCAAATGCTACCTACAGACGATACATTAAGTTTATAAATAGTGGAGTTTCCAAGCAGATGCAATTCACAGATGTTTTATACAGCAGGTGGAGGATGCAAGAAATGGGGTCAAATAGAAGAATAAATGCTGGGAGATGGGTATTTGCTTTTGGACAGTGTGCGCCTGTTGGATCCTGGGTGTGTGCAATAGGCAAACCAAAGTGATGGCGCTATTACAGATGCAGGAGCAGGTACCAGTTATGGGTTACCATCAATTATTGGGCTGCGCTTGGTCTTGTCATTGCTACAAGTCCAGGTGCAACAGTAAGACAAGTGATCCCCTATGGAAAAAGTAATTTTTTTTTTTTACTCTAGTCACTTGAATGCAATCTGCTGTTAAGCAGAACAAGTAAACTTTATGAGTGCTTTGTGTTCCCAAGTATTGATCATAATACTTCCTTTACTGTGAGTTATACCAAATCACTAAAAAGGGGGTAATTGGAGTTAGGCGCTGTGCCCACGATCAGTGTTCACAGTGTTTTGGATGCAGCAGGTTTCAGTTGCGTCCAAAACACTGTTATGTACAGTGCAAGCACAGTGGATGGGATTTCTAGAAATCCCGTGCTCCCGTGCGCACTGTGCGTGTACGGCCCGCAGCGAAAACTGACCTGCGGTGCGGCTTTCTGAGCTGCAGCATGTCAACTCTTTGCTGCGGAACCGCAAGCGTTCTCCGAAGGGAGAACAGAAGAGAGAGACCGCAACTGCCCAGATTGTGGGCACAAGCAGCTGTGGCCTCCAGTGTTCTCCTGCGGAGGAGACTCGAGGTCCCTGCTGATCAGGACCCGCCGCATCAGGTCCTGATCGTAAGTACATACCCTTAGGCTTTGTGTGCACGCTGCGATTTTTTGACGCTGCATTTTTGGTTGCTAAAAATGCACAAAAACGCATAAAAACACACCCACGGCAAAAACGCGGAAAAAAAAACCGCACCGTAGGCTGCGTTTTTGATCTCTGCATTTTTCCAATGCATTGCATGGAGGGAAAACGCAGAAAAACGCAGGAAAGAATTGACATGTCCATTTTTTCTTTTTTAAGCTCAAAAACACAGCTTAAAAAAAAAGTTGTGTGCGGACAGCAAAAATAAAAACTCAGACTTTGCTGGGGAAGCAAAGTCATGCAGTTTTGAGCCCAAAAACGCACCCGAAAAACGCCACAAAAAACGCACTGTGCGCACATAGCCTTCAAGTTGCACCAAATTCTGCAACTTTAATAATTCCAGATGTTTTCCCTGTATTAATTTGACTTCCCCCACAAAGTGGGGAAGAAGAAAGAAACAAACAAAAAGAAACAACTACAGGTGAACACATAAAATAGACTTCAAACTTGAATAATGATCTGTGTGAAAACAAAAAAGGGTGCAAAAAACAAAACTAGAAAAAAAAAAACCAGGTGCACAGGCAATGCAGAATCGTGGCCTGAGTGTCTGCCGCCTTCTGTGGACTATTGGCTTGGAGTGGTCACGCTGCCGGTGACAGGCATGCTGCCGCACACAGCACGGTCTGCATCCTCCCCTGAGCTCTTTTCATTGACTGGACATCTTGATGAAAATTTGGAATGCTCTATATAACCATAGCGTGTGATACATGGGATCTGCTTTTAAGCATATGTCTCAAATAAAAGTAAATTATTATTATTTCCTGCTGATTGTTTAATGTGCGTCCTTACAGATAGCTCAGTCAGGATGGTGGGCAGAAGCTGGGTTATCATCTGATAAAAGCAAGTTAAAGGGGGCAAAAACAAATAAATAGGAAACTAATGTTATGATATGAAGATGTGGATTTTATTATATTCCCATTATTGGCTAACAATGCACTTACCACTACTGATGGCAGAGTTTGCCAGTACAGCTCCTTCACTCCATTGATCAGCACTGGACACAGAGTAAGACCGTTGATGCATACCATCTAGGCGGCTGAAGGAGCCAAGGCTTATGCCACTTTGGCCGCTGGCCATTTGTGTAACTGATGTGCTGCTTGTAACATTTCCTGTAATGATAATCAAACAAGATTTTTATCTTTCATGTACTGACAATAGACAGGTACAAATACATACATGCATGCTGTATGAAAAGTCCAAAGGGTATAGAGTGGCACCTGGGATTGGGGGGGTAAGCACACCACAGTGGCCAAACAGCAGCGACCCCCCCTAATTGCTATTCCCCTCTTGCTGCTTCACTTAAGGTGGTGTCACACACAGCGACGACGTCGCTGCTAAGTCACCATTTTCTGTGACGTAACAGCGACGTCTCGTCGCTGTCGCTGTGTATGACATCCAGCAACGAGCTGGCCCCTGCTGTGAGGTCGCCGGTCGTTGCTGAATGTCCTGCTTCATTTTATGGACGTTGCTTTTCCGCTGTGAAGCACACATCGCTGTGTGTGACAGCAAGAGAGCGACGAACTGAAGCGAGCAGGGAGCCGGCGTCTGGCAGCCTGCGGTAAGCTGTAACCACGGTAAACATCGGGTAACCAAGAAGCCCTTTCCTTGGTTACCCGATATTTACCTTAGTTACCAGCGTCCGCTGCTCTCACGCTGCCAGTGCCGGCTCCCTGCACTCCTAGCCACAGTACACATCGGGTAATTAACCCGATGTGTACTCTGGCTAGGAGTGCAGGGAACAGGGAGCCGCCACTGGCAGCGTGAGAGCGGCGGACGCTGGTAACTAAGGTAAATATCGGGTAACCAAGAGAAGTGCTTTCCTTGGTTATCCGATATTTACCTTAGTTACGCTTCCACGCGTCGCTGCTGGCTGGGGGCTGGTCACTGGTCGCTGGTGAGATCTGCCTGTTTGACAGCTCACCAGCGACCATGTAACGACGCAGCAGCGATCCTGATAAGGTCAGATCGCTGGTCATGATCGCTGCTGCGTCGCTATGTGTGACACCATCTTTAAGAGGTTACAAGGCTTTAAAAAGATAAAGCCGGAATAATGATGAGATAGTTGTGGTCAAATGCAGACTGAATTCTCCTCCACTTCTATCCGTGTACTACTGAGAAAGGCGTCAGCCTCTATTTGGCATGTGACCATAACTACGTAAATTGCATACATGACCCCTCTGAATTGTAAAGTGCTGCGGAATATGTTGGCGCAATAGAAATACAACTTTATTATACCTCCGATCACTCTGCTGAGAATACAGGGCAATCCTGACAGTGAGCACACAGCTCTCCATCACGATTCATCAGTCTGCTGCCACATAGTGACTACAAAAATGTGTCTAGAGAAAACAGTGTTGGAAAAAAAGTGCGTGGCTTGGAAATTGCATGTGGTCCTCAGAATTGATTCATATATACGCATTGTAAAATAGACAAAACAGTCCAGCTAAAGTAGCCTCACATTAAGATTTTTTTTCTCTAAACCTGTGTAACTGTCAGTGTAGTGTCGGCGTGTTAATATACTCAGTGATCACTGTCTTCTCCGGTGTCCAGAGCCGCTCTGGTCCTCATTTGAGTTACATGAGGGCACTTCAGACTCTCAGCGCTATACATGACCCAGAAGTGACTATTTCAATGTAAGGTCGGAGTCACACTTGCGAGTGCTGCGCGAGCTTCTCATTGCATCACCCGTCACAACCGCACGCTCACCAGACAGGAGCGTCTCAGCTGCATAAAGATGCATACAACCGACCCGCTCCTGTTAGGAGAGTGTAAGTCTGTGCCGGGTGATTCAATGAGAGACTCGCGCAAGTTACATGCGAGGCACTCGCAAGTGTGACACCGGCCTAAGTCTAAGGAGCTTCAGAACGAGGCTCCATAGACTTACACTATCAGAGAGAGGTCATTCATGCACAGAGCACAGTGATTTGCAGAGTCTGAGCTGGCGTCATGTATTTTTTGCAGATATACTGTCCATGTGTGAACTAATCCCTGTGCTGCTCCATATGCCATTACTAATAGACCATGTATAATGCGCTGTTTATAACCTTGCTGCTTGCTTTCTATGTGACAGAAGGCCTTTTTGACCCCCATGGCTTGTGTATAACTGCTAGATTTTTACATTTTTGGAAGCCGGTATCCCAAAATAAAGAAGGTTGTAGCCAATCAGTGGCCGCTGGTTAGCTGTGGCAACCATGTGATATAAAGTGACCTGACTACCGGAAAGACACAGGAGAGAGAGGGTGAGGCGGTCCGGTAGGTATGAGGCACCACTTTTGCGTACATATAAATGAATAGTTAATTTTTAACACTCTTTATAAAAGAATAAAACAAATACAGCAGTCTTACCACTTATTTTCCGCTACATATTGTTTGTTATTTAATGAGCTACAAAAAAGTGTTTTTTGGATCAGTACAATTTAGGCAATACCCGATTGATCTAGTTTTATTCAGTAGTGTTACTTGAAGCTCATAAAATTTCCAACAGGGCCCCCAAATATCACGAGTCTGTAATAGTAATGATCTCCACATACGGGCTAAAGAGAGCTTTTGGGTCTCATTTGTGGTTCGGCTGCAATCCCTGCACATACTGGAGTTACACCCCTGGTTTTCTTCATCTATATTACCTGTGTACAATCACTACAAATATAACTTTTTTTTTTCCGCTGTATTCTGAGATTCGCCCAATTTATAAAGATTGGTGTTGTACACGCCAGTCTTAAGGTGGTGTCACACACAGCGACGACGACAATGACGTCGCTGCTACGTCACCATTTTCTGTGACGTAGCAGCGACGTCCCGTCGCTGTCGCTGTGTGTGACATCCACCAACGACCTGGCCCCTGCTGTGAGGTCGCCAGTCGTTGCTGAATGTCCTGCTTCATTTTTTGGACGTTGCTCTCCCGCTGTGAAGCACACATCGCTGTGTGTGACAGCGAGAGAGCGGCGAACTGAAGAGAGCAGGGAGCAGGGATCCGGCGTCTGGCAACCTGCGGTAAGCTGTAACCACGGTAAACATCGGGTAGCCAAGAAGCCCTTTCCTTCGTTACCCGATATTTACCTTCGTTACCAGCGTTCGCCGCTCTCACGCTGCCTGTGCCGGCTCCCTGCACTCCTAGCCAGAGTACATATCGGGTTAATTACCCGATGTGTACTCCAGTTACGTGTACAGGGAGCAGGGAGCCGGCACTGGCAGCGTGAGAGCACACCACTTAGCGCTGGCTCCCTGTACTCCTAGCCGAATTATACATCGGGTTATTAACCCAATGTGTACTCTGACTAGGAGTGCAGGGAGCCAGCGCTAAGCGGTGTGCTCTCACGCTGCCAGTGCCGGCTCCCTGCTCACGTAGCTGGAGTACACATCGGGTAATTAACCCGATGTGTACTCTGGCTAGGAGTGCAGGGAACAGGGAGCCGGCACTGACAGCGGAGAGCGGCGGACGCTAGTAACTAAGGTAAGTATCGGGTAACCAAGAGAAGTGCTTTCCTTGGTTACCTGATATTTACCTTAGTTACCAAGCGCAGCATCGCTTCCACGCGTCACTGGTGGCTGGTCACTGGTCGCTGGTGAGATCTGCCTTTTTGACAGCTCACCAGCGACCATGTAACGACGCAGCAGCGATCCTGATGTCAGGTCGCCCGTCGTGATCGCTGCTGCATCGCTATGTGTGACACCACCTTTAATAAAATGACATTTTGGAGTAGGATACGCCTAAATAGTAAGCGACACAAGCCACTTAATAATTTGCAGCATCTTCTCAATAGCGTGCGACTCCTGTTACATTTCTGAAAAAAAAATAAATAAAAACAGCTACTACTGATGAGGGACCCTGTCCTCCAAAGTCAATTTTGTAAATGCTGCCTAAAACTGATGTGAAAATGAGAAAATTTTCAATAAAATTTGCACAACTCCACATTCTGCAAAAATACTGTGACTTTTCACTGCGTTTTATGTAAATCGTTTGGTCTAGAGTTCACTGAGGAATATAATTCACACGATAACTTCTTGTGGTTCGATATAATTATGGAGATACTCGACTTAAGAATTTTTTCATGTTTAAAAGTAGTAAAACAAAAATATATTGACTAAAAAAAAATCCTTTTTGATTACCATATTCTGAGACCCATAACGTCTTTATTTTTTGTAGAAAGATGTATGTGGCTTGTTGTTATTTGTACATTGTATGTTCCGCCATGTCAGTGTTATACCAACAGGCTGCCTATTAGAGCCAGCACTAATCACGAAAATAGGCTTTCACGTCAGACCAAGAGGCCATTTTCTACAGAGCCCGTGGTCATCCTTTGGGCATCTTAAGCTCCCCCTTCTGTCAAACTCCTTAACCACTTCACCACTTTAGACGTATATGTACGTCAAACGTCGTGCCCCTGCTTTTGATGTGTCCTTGAGCGTCAATATCTGCACATCATGGCTGATTTAATCATTTAAATCCCACAATCAAACTTTGCTGGGGGGGGGGGGGCGGGATCTCATGAGCATCATTCCTGCTGCCCATTGGCGCACTCGTAACATGATTGCGGGGTGCCAATGGGTTGTCATGACAGCAGGGGGTCTGATGATTAACCCCATGCCTATCATTACATTGTCCTGTGAACACCAGAGATCGGGATTTCTGCTTTACATAGCAGTGCTCATGCACTGCCATGTATAGCACAAGTAATCAGATAAGCGCTTCAAGCCCCCTAAGGGGATTATTAAATACAATAAAAAGTTTGTTTTTATAAAAAAAAATTAAAATATGAGGAAAAAATATAAAACAAAAAAGTTCAACTCACCCCCCACCCCTTTGCCTCATTAAAAAAAAATAAAAAAAAAAATTAAAAAACTAAGTAAACCTATTTGCTATCACTGTGTTCATAAATGTTTGGTCTATCAAAATATAAATTAAATTAACCTGACTGGTAGACAGTGTAACAAGAAAAAAAAAATGTTTTTTTTTGTTGCCTTAAGAGATTCAAAACACTGTATCTACCCCAAAAAGGTACAGTAAAAACGTCAGCTCAAAAATAAGCCCTCAAACTACAGCCCCAGATCCCGTAAACAATATGGGTCTCAGAAATAACACAATATAATATATATACAAATGTCTGATTTATATTTCAGCTTTTAAAGCACCTCCATCATTTTTTTCCTTAGCACTGGAGTGGCACTTTCAATGCAAGTCCTCTGCCCCCATTCTTATACTCACTCTCCGGCCTCTTGTGCCTGTAACTTCTGGCTAGCCGGAAGTCAGAATTTACGTCACAAGCGCTCAAAGTCTATGACAGCCAGAACGAGGTTCTCATAGAAATGTATTGAGTTGTGACATCCAGCGCGGGCCATGAAATTCTGGAGCTGCTGGCAAGTCACAAAGCGACACTGGAAAAACAGGAGAGTATAAACCTGGGGAGTAGGGGACTTAAACCAGTACTCCAGTGGTAAAATAAAAAAATAACACAGACGTGGGGCTCTAAATAAAAAAAAAAAAAAAAAAATACAAACAAACGATATATGTTTAATATCTACATACGCGTACTGAAAAAAATCATATTGCCAGGTCAGTTTTACCGTAAGTAGTAAAAAATATTGTAGAACAGTACTTTTCTTTTTGGAATTTCAACGCACTTGGAATTTTTTTTTATTTTCCAGTACAATATATGGTAAAATGGATGGTGTTATGCAAAAGCACAACTTGCCCCGTTAAAAACAAGCCCCAAATTGGCCAGGGGGTGAAGGGATTAAATGCTGTGGCAGCTATTGACTATGACGTGTGGGGTTAAACTGCTGAGAATGGAGCTGGCTCTGATCCCAGCATCTGCAGCGGAGAATAAACTGTATAATACAGCCGACGCCTGTTCTAGTTGCCACAGGCAAAACTTAGGCCCCCCGCAATTCCTGTGAGGAGCACATCAGTGTATACATGTATATTGATTTGCGTTATGTAAAAAGGGGTTGTTTGCCTTTTACAATCCTTTTCGTTAGAAGAGTCCCCAGAAAATAAGCTGACCAGTCTGTCCCGCTGCAGAGACTTCCATCGATCCGCCATAACGTGGATGAGTATGGCAGCAAGCGCCTAAATGCCCTGCAGCATCTATCACTGTGAAAATAAAGCGTTACATGGGGCCTTTGAATCAAAGATCTCAGGATCTTACAGGGGCATGACAGGTGGGACACGCACTTTGTAGCCAGCGTAATAGTACAGAAATGCCATTAGTTTTTCTGGATTGAGAAGGATGAGCACAAAATAATTAGTTAATAGGTTTATAAACTATTTATGTATATTAGATCTGTATATAAGGTGTAAAATGATACTCAAAGCTAAATCAAGGGGGGGGTGAAGTCATCCGCCATCAGTTTTTTTTCTCGTACGCAATAAACTGATCATTTTTTTGGTCAATATGTCATCTGATTATTATTTTTTTTTTTTTGTATACAAAAGGTTTTCCCAAAACAGCATCTATTAGGCCTAGGACACAAAAAAGGAAGAATTGAATGCGATAAAAAAATAAATAAAAATAAATCGCATTCCACTTGGACTCCTGTTACTCTATAGGGTCCTTCCCATCTGCGATTTTTTTTCTCAGCCCTAATCGGACCTAGAAAACAATGAGTCTATGGGCTATGGGTCCAAGTGATATATTGCACTGCACTTGAATGACACCAGAGTGCAGTGCGATAATCTCATCAGCTGATAATGGAAGAGATGAGGGTAATTTAGTCCCTCCCCCTCCGCCACTGCTGTGATCAGATCACAGGATTAGATCACAACGAACACAATATTCATGGAACAATTGGGGGAAAGCATATTGTAACGTATTATGAATTGCTAATGCTCATATACTCCCCCATACTAAAGGATTAGAAATAATAGGATCTACTCTTGCAAGGATACCAACTATGTGAAAACACACAATGGAGTATGATAAATCCAATATAAATTTATTAGGGTATAAATAACATACAAACACATAACACATGTGGTGGCCCTTGAAAAAGGATCACGAAACGCGCGTCGGGCTTGGACAGGACTGCTTGAGACTGCTTATTCATCCAGAGGGTATGTAATATGATTAATATGGATATCTTAATATAACATCTTTGACTATTTCCTTATTCTGGCATCATATTGCATGCACCACGGGATGATGTGGTTTGCAATGAATGTAACGTTTTGGATATAAGCAGGATCTTACTAGGATATTCGGTCTGAGGGGAGCAGGATATGTGGTTTTTATCCAACCTGCTTTTTGGTTTTCCCCCAGACTATTTTTGATATTATGACATTGATGTAGTCCTCTGGTCCCCACCTTGATGAGATTTACTTGCTCTTGAAATTGTCTCCTCTTTTATTGTGTACGATATTCACACTGTGTTACAGAGTAGTTTCAACTATGGTATGTGTTTGTATGTTATTTATACTTTAATACATTTATATTGGATTTATCATACTCCATTGTGTGTTTTCACATAGTTGGCAGGATTAGGCTATGTGCACACGCTGCGTTTTTTTGCGTTTTTGGCCGCTAAAAACGCACAAAAACGCACCTGCGTCGAAAAAACCCGGCAAAAAACGCACGCGTTTTGCCGCGATTTGGTGCGTTTTTTGCTGCGTTTTTGCTCACTGCGTCCTTATGCGTTTTTTCTCAGTGAACAAAAAAAAAAAAAGGTCTGATGTCATTTCCTTCTTCAATGTGTTCTTCATTCTCCACTAGTGTATGCAGAAGAGCAGACAGCTCAGCATCCTCCATCCAATAGTGTATGCAGGAGAGCAGACAGCAGCTGTCGAACTACAAGGCTCAGCATCCTCCTTCCAGGACTGTTTGCAGGATTTCTTTGCCCCCCCAAAAAAAAAAAAAAATGACGTGGGCTTCGCCATATTTTTGTATGCTAGCCGGGTACAGCAGGCAGGTACGGGCTGCCCCCAACCCCCAGCTGCCTATTTGTACCCGGCTGGGAACCAAAAATATAGGGAAGCCCTTTGTTTTTAAATTATTTCATGAATTTCATGAAATAATTTAAAAAAAAAATGACGTGGGCTTCGCCCAATTTTTGAGTCCAGCCGGGTACAACTAGGCAGCTGGGGATTGGAATCCACAGTGCAGGGTGCCCATGCTTTCTGGGCACCCCCGCTGTGAATTGCAGTCCCGCAGCCACCCCAGAAAATGGCGCTTTCATAGAAGCGCCATCTTCTGGCGCTGTATCCAACTCTTCCGGCTGCCCTGGTGACGGGTGGCTCGCCGGGTAATAATGGGGTTAGGGCTAGCTGTATATTATCAGCTAGCCCTAAGCCCGAAATTCATGGTGTCACGCCAATATTAGACATGGCCACCATGAATTTCTAGTAAAGATAAAAAAAAAAACACAACACAGAAAAATATTTTTATTAGAAATAAAACACAACACAATTAGTGACTCCATCTTTATTGAAATAAACCCCCCTCCGCAGTAATCCTGGGTTAGGGTCCCGCGCCGTCCAATCCGGATCCAATATCATCTGATCGGTTTGCTGGAAGGCAAAGCGATCAGATGATGTGTCAGGATCAAGTGCCTGAATCCCATCACACATCAGCTGATTGTATAAAAGCCGATTATACAATCAGCTGAAGCATCGGTGCAAAAAAAAAAATAATACTCACTTATGTGCTGATTACCGGCAGCTCCTGGAGCGATGGGGCGGGAGTCTGATCCCGTCCGATCGCTGCAGCAGCTGCCGGTAATCAGGGATGAAGTCTCCTGACGCATCCGCTGATACCGGCCGGGCGCTCGCGTCACCGCGATACTTACGATCACCTGATGCGTCAGGTGACTGCATCAGGTGATCCATCGCCAGGTCCTGCATCCATCGGAGCTTTCCCAGCCGTCTGCACACAGCCGGAGCGGGGGTGGCGATACCGTGAGAGGATATGGGAGCGGGCATGGCACCGGGAGGCTGCAGACAGGTGAGTATAACTTTTTTTTTTTTTTCTACTGTTAACTTTTGTTTTCGCAGCCGCCTCCACCTCCCGCCCAGACATGGCGCCGCACGGCAGCATACATGCCCATGACGGGAGGTGGACGCGGCGGTGACGGTACCGGTAGGATTCACGCTTCTGTGTTTACTGACAGAAGGAATATTCTTCCTGTACACGTCACTTTACTACCCACCTCCTGCGTTTATAGCTGCGTTTTTGGTCTTAGAAACGCACCAAAACGCACCAAAACGCAGCTATTTGCGTTTCTCATTGCGTCTTTCAACATCCCATTGAACTCAATGGATGAAAAGCGCAGTGAAAAACGCGGGAATAATTGACATGCTGCGTTTTTGTGGTCACCACAAAAACGCAGCTGAAAAAAACGCTGTGTGGGGACAGCAAAAATGAAAACTCATAGACTTTGCTGGGGAAGCAAAGTCATGCAGTTTTAAGGCCAAAAACGCACCCGAAAAACGCGCAAAAACGCCGAGAAAAACGCACCGTGTGCACATAGCCTTAGATTACAGTTGCATGACACTCGGCTCCCGCTCGCAGCACAGGGTCATTGGCATATTGCATTTGATGCTCTCGCACCGGATGCCATATGCTCATGTGGCCCCAACCTCAGACGTACAGTCGCGAGTTGGATCCATGACTCGGTCCACAAAAATGAATCGGCATGTGAACAGCTGTAGAGACTATAATAGGTATGGGTTTTCACTTGTATGTGAAAAACTGATGCCTTTATAACTCTCACCAAAAATACAATAAGTTTACATTTAATAGATCAAAACAATAAGCCATTGGTGCACCTAGAATATTAAAATGATCAGTTGAAATATTCCAATTATTATGAAATCACACTGCACTTTTTCTGGAAACCTTTATGCTCATTAATCGCAATAGTCTAGTGTGGATAGGTATTTGCAATCAGATGAAACATACAGGATACATGACCGTGAGGCCCATTAAAAATACTGTCCGTGTGTTTTCTGCAGAAGTATAAAGGCCACGTTCACACGCAGAGAATTTAAAGGGATCGGCCACCAAGTTTTTACTACCCCATCTGACAGCAGCTTAAATAGAGGCAGAGAGCTTGACACCAGGGATGTGTCTCTGGTCCGCTTGCTGTCATTTTGATACAATCACAGTTTTATCAACAGCAGATCAACCAGTTCAACGAATGCTGAGCTCTGTATAACTCCGCCCACACCACTGATTGTCGGCTTTCTGCCTATGCAGTGTACACAGAAAGCCGACAATCAGTCGGCTTTCTATGTACACTGCATAGGCAGAAAGCTGCCAATAAGTGGTGGGGTTACACAGAGTTCTTGAATATGGAGGATTAGCTGACAGCAGGATTACTAGTCGTGTAATGATAATCTCCTGCTGATAAAACAGTGATTTTATTAACACAACAGCAAGCAGCCCAGTAAGTGACATTGCTGGAATCAGAGTCTCTGTTTTTCTATGTTTTACTGCTATACTGTTATGTTATACTCTCAGATTAGGATGCAAAAACCTGGTAACAGATTCCTTTTAACATGGACCCATGTCATATCCAACAAAGATACTCTTTCCATGTATGTGAATGGGGTTTCCACAATTCTATTGACATGCTATGGAAAATATCAGTTCAGGGAAAAAAATCCCACTGATTTCACAAGGAAAACTAAAGGATATGCTTGAAGAAGATTAGCCCCATTCAATGAATGAAGACTAAGGCTATGTGCACACACTGTTTTTTTACGCTGCGTTTTTGTGCGTTTGACACAAAAAACGCACAAAAAATGCACCCGTGGCAAAAACGCATGCCTTTTTGATTGCCTTTTGCTGCGTTTTTGATCTCTACGTTTTGCTGCGTTTTTCCAATGCATTGCATGGTTGGAAGACGCAGTAAAACGCAGAAAAGAATTGACCTTTTTTTTTCTTTAGCTCAAAAACACGGCAAAAAAAAAAAAAGTTGTGTGTGGACAGCAAAAATGAATACTTCCCCAGCAAAGCCTATGAGTTAAGTCATGCAGTTTTGAGCCCAAAAACGCACCCGAAAAACGTGCAACAATGCCGCGAAAAACGCAGCGTGCGCACATAGCCTAATGGTTGTGCTGTCCCATGGCAGAAATCCAATCTAAAAAAATGTGTCTTATTTCTGCAGAAAGTCTTGTGGAACAGGACATATCCGGTATTTTTAGATGTGGGCTATTTATTGCAGATTTTTGGGTGCAGATTCCACAAGAGGGGACAGTACAACACGTGAGGACTTTGCGTCGCTTTACTTAGGGATCATACCGTTCATCCGAATAACGGATGGTGAAGCGCCTTGGTTTATGGCAGAAGAACACTTGTACACCCTTGATCCATTCATTGACAAAGCAAAGGAAGTAAGCAAAGCTAGGGGGAGATGGGGAACTGACGCTCGGAAGAACATATCATGATTGTGGGGGAAGCTCCAGGATTTATGATGGGAAATGACAAAAAACAAAGCGACAGAAAGGACGTAAAAGGATCCAAGTAAAGAATATTACTAGATATTAATGCTCAAGCCTAATTATCCCCGTATATGCAGCCCAAGTTACACCACTCGGTGTCTCAGACGCACATTTCCCTCTCCATAGGTTTTTTCCCCCCAGTTCCTTGACTCAATTTTTATTATTATTATTCTCACATTTACTTGCTCCCGCCACAGCAAGAGCAGCGTCAGTCGGCGCCTGTCGGCTGCAAGAGGCGTTCTGATAAACAGCCTCTGCAGGACACACAACAGGGATAATGTACACTTAAGTACTAGCAATGTGCTGCCATTCTGCACAGCCGATTACTCCCCGCGCCTGTCACTCAAAGAGGAAATGGCTGAACCCATTAGATAGAAACCTTTGCAATGTATCCTAAATGCGTCCTGCAAAGCTATTAATCTGAGAGCTGGAGGATGCCGAGAGAGGAGCTCCTCTCAATGATGGGACTGAGGGGGTTCATGGGGGGGTGCACATAGCAGCAGCGCTGTTACCCCCTTCCCCCCCACTGTCTCGTTAATCAAGATCTGCTTATTGCCCCCACCACAGTCGCAGAGGACAGAACCCCCTCTTAAACACTCATTAGGAAACATCTTCAGTGCACAGCTGAGTGGAAAGTGTGACAGAGGCGGCGAGAGACAGGAGAAGTGATGAGACAGAGGGTGGGTGCGAGAGGTAAAACAAAGAAATCAAAACTGGGTGCTCCGGCTGTGCTGCAGTAGGGTGCAGAGCACGTCCTGCTCCATTGTGGAGGTGTGAGGGTGTATAACTTTACCGGACACCCACATTATGGTCCTTGTGGAAATAGAAGGGAAAAAGTGAACACAGAAAAGAAGACAGACAACAGGGAAAAGGAGGAGGAAGAGGGGGACCAAAGCAAGTCCGATGGCATTAATATTCATGACAATAATTAGTATTCTAGGTCACTGAATATTCATTGCTATTAGTTTGGATTTTATGGGTTTACGAGATGTTCTGATTGTTGGAGTGTGGAGGGCGCCGCACGATGAGGACTTTTAAGATGTCATCAGCAGTTCAACGCAGAAAACACATTAGTGGTTTTGGGTAAAAATCAGCCCCTTGTCTCTTGATGGATTTAACATTACGAGAGAGACCTGGGGCTAGTGGAGAGTGGAGGAACAGAGGAGGGGGGATCAGTCCTGCCTCGCCGAGTGGGAAGCAGGCAGGGAGTTTTACATGTTTAAGCAAGAATAGAAAGAAATCTGATCCAGAATCTGTATCGACTTCTAGGCAAGACTGATCGCTGTAAATCACCGCTTACCAGCCGGCTATGGCACAACGTGTCCCCCATCAATATGTGCCGAACTATGCCAGCGCCAGGAGCCACTGGGCCCCGATGGAAAATGTGTAATAGGGTCTCACAAACTTATAATTGTCTCTGCTCTCCTCTGCACTGAAAGGTGAGCAGGGCCGGTGACGGCATCTCCAGATACCTGCCAGGGCGCAGGATTGTTCTGTAGGTATCTACAGACATGAAGTCACCAGCCCCTCTGCCAAAGCGCAGGATTGTTCTACAGGTACACTACAGTTCAAAAACTTGGGGTCACCCAGACAATTTTGTCTTTTCCATGAAAAATCATACTTATATTTATCAAATGAGTTTTATAATGAATAGAAAATACAGTCCAGACATTAACGAGGTTAGAAATAATGATTTTTACTTGAAATAATAATTTTCTCTTAACACTTTGCTTTCATCACAGAATTATCCTTTGCAGCAATTCCAGCTTTGCAGAGCTTTGGCATTCTAGCTGTTAATTTGCTGTGGTAATCTGGAGATATTTCGCCCCATGCTTCCCCCCTCCCACAAGTTGGATTGCCTTGATGGGCACTTTTTGCGTACCATACGGTCAAGCTGCTCCCACTACAGCTCAATAGGGTTGAGATTTGGTGACTGGGCTGGCCACTCCATCACAGATAGAATACCAGCTGCCGGCTTCTTCCCTAAATAGTTCATGCATAATTTGGAGGTGTGCTTTGGGTCATTGTCCTGTTGTAGGATGAAATTAGCTCCAATCAAGCGCTGTCCACAGGGTATGACATGGCGTTGCAAAATGGAGTGATAGCCTTCCTTATTCAAAATCCCTTTTACCTTGTACAAATCTCCCACTTTACCAGCACCAAAGCAACCCCAGACCATCACATTTCCTCCACCATGCTTGACAGATGGCATCAGGCACTCTTCCAGCATCTTTTCAGTTGTTCCGTGTCACAAATGTTCTTCTGTGTGATCCACAAACCTCAAACTTCGATTTGTCTGTCCATAACACTTTTTTTCCAATATTCCTCTGTCCAATGTCTGTGTTCTTTTGCCCATATTAATCTTTTCCTTTTATTAGCCAATCTCAGATATGGCTTTTTCTTTGCTTCTTTGCCACTTTGCCCTGAAGGCCAGCATCCCGGAGTCGCCTCTTTACTGTAGATGTTGATACTGCCGTTTTGTGGGTACTATTTAATGAAGCTGCCAGTTGGGGACCTGTGAGGAGTCGATTTCTCAAACTAGAGACTCTAATGTACTTGTCTTGTTGCTCAGTTGTGCAGCGGAGCCTCCCACTTCTCTTTCTACTCTGGTTAGAGCCTGTTTCTGCTCTCCTCTGAAGGGAGTAGTACACACCGTTGTAGGAAATCTTCAGTTTCTTGGCAATCTCCAGCATGGAATATCCTTTATTTCTAAGAACAAGAATAGACTGTCGAGTTTCACATGAAAGTTCTCTTTTTCTGACCATTTTAGGAGTTTAATGGAACCGACAAATGTAATGCTCCAGATTCTCAACTAGCTCAAAAGGAAGGTCCATTAATTAGCTTCTCTAATCAGCAAAACTGTTTTCAGCTGTGCTAACATACTTGCACAAGGGTTTTTAAGGGATTTCTAAACATCCATTAGCCTTCTAACACAGTTAGCCAACATAATGTATCATTAAAACACTGGAGTGGTGGTGGTTGGAAATGGGCCTCTATACACCTACAGAATGTAGATATTGCATTAAAAAGCAAAACATTTGCAGCTAGAATAGTCATTTACCACATTAACAATGTATAGAGTGTTTTTCTGTTTAATTTAATGTTCGCTTCATTGAAAAAAAAAAAAAATGTGCTTTTCTTTCAAAAATAAGGAAATATCTAAGTGACCCTAAACTTTTTAACTGTAGTGTATCTATAGACATGACGCCACCAGCCCCTCTTACCCCCAATACAAAATTGAGCAGAAACTGAAAACCCTTGTAGACGGAAACCTGTCAACTCCCAAATCAATATCTTATTAAGCACAGGTCCCTGTAGGAGGACCTTGAGCTAAGAAGCGATATCTTTCATTTAAAATATCAGATATAACTTTATATTTATAAGCAGTTTGGGTGGGGTTGTGAGGTTCAGAGTACCCTTCTTCCTATAGATTAGCTCAGAGCTGTTAATCAATATAGCAGAGGTGGAGCTAGCTAGTGAAACTATGGGAAAAAGGGTGTCAACCTCATGGCCCCACCCACAGGGCGCTGACCACCTCATTTGCGTATAAACAAATGGCTCCTCTTAGAGTAAAGACCCCATCAAGAACCTGTGCACATTGTGATATCTATTTTGGAGCTGACAAAACTTCCATTAACAGCTACCTTATGAAGAAGCAATCATCAGAATGATCAGGTTTTTGTGCCAAATCATATTTTTCTGCAATATTTTTTTTATCCCCATATCATAATCTGTATAAAAATAGAGAATAGAAATGTAGCAATTTTCACACCGGCCACTGGAGCCTTTTGAGACTAAGATTGGTGTTAAAACACTTTGAAAAGTTACATTAAAACGCTAACGTTTTGCAAGTGGTGACCGGCTCCGCACAACTGGTAGGAGCATAGGTGGAACGGAGAGTGGTGGCTATAAAAGGTTACGACAGGGGCGCAACTTAACCCGGGATATCACTCCGGTCCCTGACTGCTGTAGAATTTCAGGCGAGGCACACGTCACTGAGAAGATGTACCAAACTCATAATATGGTGCGCTCTCTTTAATGAATGTAGTGCAGCATAGCCCACTGCAGACCTTCATTAAGGCTGGCGAAGGCAACCCGTCACAATGAATCGTTCATTTAGCGTGTTGCTTGCCAGTGCGCTGCAGTAAGAGGCACAGGACTCAATGAATTTGGTGCATCTTTCAACTGCTGTGCACCAGCGCCAAATATATTACAACACTCATGGACTAGAGTACATTTGTAGTGTAAATTATCATTAATTAATTGGACACCTTTGGTCTCGCTCCACTTTTCTAAAAGTGCTGGTTGGGAGAGGTGAAAAAAAAAAAAGTCACTAAATTTTTGCACAAATTCAAATTGTGCAAAAATTTTGCAACATTTCAAGACGCTTAATGCCAAAGATCTGGCAAAAACACAGTGATAAATTCCTGTTATTTCAAGAAACAACACAGACATTAGCCACAATGGTCAAACTACGATCCTATGTTTAGTATTAAAGCATCTAATGAGCGTGTGCAATGGCGGCTCTGAAGGGAGGGAGCAGGGTAAGCTGCGGGCTCGTCTATTGTGATTGGTGAATCCTGTGTTATCAAGCAGTGCCATCGGTCGCTGTAATCCTGCTTCCGCAAGTAACAAAACGCCTATAAACGCTTCCTGAAAGGGCAGAGAGAGGCTATAAAAGATCCAGTGACCAGTGTGAAAATTGTGAAATCATCATTATTTGTTCTTTATATAAAAATCCCAATATGAAAAAGAAAAAAATACATGTCAATTTAAAAAAAAAAACAAAAAACAACACATGGAAAACAAAAACCAGATTTTAACAAAAGGTAAATTTCTGATTTTCTCCTATTTATATTGCGTTGCTTGCATATAATAGAAAAATTACTTTCATCCCATCATCACGCATGTATGAAAATATCCCAGGTTCTGTGCTTAAAATTAACACAATGGTTATTCCACTAAACTCTAAAACTATAAGCTTGAACTTGACGGACATCGGTCATTTTTTAACCTATACACCTATGTAACCTGGCCCCCCATGAAATGGATTTAGCCCAAGTGCCCCAGTCACTTTGTGACTCTTACAATTCATACATGTCCCTTACTATTTAGGCTGCTTTCACACATCAGTTTTTTGGCATCAGGCACGATCCGGCGAAAAAACGGATGCGGCGAAAAAACAGATCAGTTGCATCATTTTTTTCCATCAGTTCCTTCAGTTTTTTGACAGATCCGGTGTGATTCTGAGCATGCTCCGTAAAAAAAAAAAAATGGATCCGGCACCCGGATCCGTTTTTTGCCACATTACGCCGGATCCGGTATCCATAGGCTTCCATTATAAAACACGCCGTATGGCGCCGGATCCATTTTTGCCGGACACAAAAATGTTCACTTCAATGTTTCATCCAGCCGCCAAACAAGTAAATTTTGCAAGGCCATCCGGCAGAATCCGGCACTAATGAAAGTCTATGGGGAAAAAACGCATCCGGCGGATCAGTTTTTTTTTTAGTTTTTGCCGGATTGTGCCTGATGGAAAAAAACTGATGTGTGAAAGCAGCCTTAGAAAGCGGCACTAATTGAATGCTGCACATCATTTTTTACAGTGGACTCATTTAATTTAGGATTGTATTATAATATAACTGTAGTACTATAGTAATATAGCTGTAGTACCCGTGCAGTGCCTGGAATAGTAACTGTGCCTGTCTCTTTCCCTCGTCTGTCTGTCTCTATCCATCTCCCCATCGACATCTTATTACCTCACACATAAGCTTCTTATACTAACAAATTATTTTGTTCCTATAGCAACCAATTACAGCTCCTATTAATAACCTAATAGCTCGCAGCGCCATTGACTTTAATTGAGGCAGGTTTTTTGGAGAGTAACTGTAAAGCGTGGGGTTAAATTTTCCCGTCAAAACAGTCTATGACGTATGACGTTCCCTGAGTCACATGGGGTGTCTGTGCAAAATTTTGTGTTTGCAAATGCGACGGTGCAAATTTCTTTAGAGGACATACATACATACATATACACACACACACATACACACACCTTTATATATTACATTGTAATCAATGTAAAATACTGTCTAGAGGTAAATGCTGCCATTACAAATGAGTCTGCCTGCTCACTTTACTCCTCCTGCTTGCAGTTACTGCACATATCTATATATGACCATCTGTTTAAGAGAAGGTCTGTATTTCCCACGAACTGTTGAAGAAAGTGACAACTGGGCGGTAACATTCCTGCAAACAAAATGCGGTGTGTCAATCCAGTGTCAGTATAAGCAGTGAATGGACAATTTAAGGGGGTAGAGACCCACAGCTGGTAACACCTAGAAGTCAATTTATTCATACATTGATACGTGGAACAACAGAGGATCGGCACAATAGAAAATTTTGCTAAAAGAATGTCATTCCATGTGGAATATAATTTTATAGTGAGTAGTAACAGCTTCTCTTTATTAATAAGTTATAAATACATTGATAGCTAAATAATTAAGTCTGGAAAATGTGTGATTAATGTTGACAGCCTCCATGTCAGGGCTGTGGAGTCGGTAAGCCAAACCTTCGACTCCGACTCCTCAAATTCTCTTGCACCGACTCCGACTCCGGCTCCGACTCCGGCTCCGACTCCGGCTCCTACATATATTGCTTATAGTTAGGTGAAAAATTTATTGTAGTACATGAATATGTGTATGTGAACATCAGACATTTAATAATTTTTATGATACAATAATCAAGATATTTGGATAGAACATAAAATATATTTATTGGAATACAACTTTAGAACACAAAAAACTGTAATAAATTGTAAATATGTAATACACTATGTAATATACAGTAGATTACATATATATCTTGTGTGTGTATATACACTGTGTGTATATATATATATATATATATATATATATATATATATATATTACATATTTACAATTTATTAGTTTTTTGTGTTCTAAAGTTGTATTCCAATAAATATTTTATGTTCTATCCAAATATCTTGATTATTGTATCATAAAAACAATTAAATGTCTGATGTTCACATTGTACTACAATAAATGTTTCACTTAAATATAAGCATTATACTAAATGTTATTATTTAGTAAAATATTCAGCACATTCTGCATTGCACTCCTGTCCCCAATTTATTATATATTTTAGGAGTCGGAGTCGGTGCATTTTATACCGACTCTGACTCCACCAAAATGAGCTCCGACTCCGACTCAGACTCCACGACTCCGACTCCACAGCCCTGCTCCATGTTCTGCTGACCAACCCAAATTTTATCAAGAGCTCTTTTTTCCCCCCTATCACAGTTATTACTACAGTGTGCTTATACACCGTGTGCAGAATTATTAGGCAAGTTGTATTTTAGAGGATTTTTTTATTATTGATCTACAACTATGTTCTCAATCAACCCAAAAGACTCATAAATATCAAAGCTTAATATTTTTGGAAGTTAGAGTGAGGGTTTTTTAGATTTGGCTATCTTAGGAGGATATCGGTTTGTGCAGGTAACTATTACTGTGCAGAATTATTAGGCAACTTAATAAAAAACAAATCTATTCCCATCTCACTTTTTTATTTTCACCAGGAAAACCAATATAACTGCACAAAATTTAGAAATAAACATTTCTGACATGCAAAAACAAAACTCAAAAAATTAGTGACCAATATAGCCACCTTTCTTTCTGATGACACTCAGCAGCCGACCATCCATACATTCTGTCAGTTACCTGATCTGTTTAAAATCAACATTGTGTGCAGCAGCCACCGCAGCCTCCCAGACACTGTTCCGAGAGGTGTACTGTTTTCCCTCCCTGTAGAGCTCACATTTTATGACGGACCACAGGTTCTCTATGGGGTTCAGATCAGGTGAACAAGGGGGCCATGTCATTATTTTTTCATCTTTTAGACCTTTACTGGCCAGCCACGCTGTGGAGTAGTTGGATGCATGTGATGGAGCATTGTCCTGCATGAAAATCATGTTTTTATTGAACGATACCGACTTCTTCCTGTACCACTGCTTGAAGAAGTTGTCTTCCAGAAACTGGCAGTAGGTCTGGGAGTTGAGCTTCACTCCATCCTCAACCCGAAAAGGTCCCACAAGTTCATCTTTACCAATACCAGTATTCCACCTCCACCTTGCTGGAGACTGAGTCGGAGTGGAGCTCTCTGGCCTTTACTGATCCATCCTCTGGCCCTTCCATCTGGCCCATCAAGAGTCACTCTCATTTCATCAGTCTATAAAACCTTTGAAAAATCAGTCTTAAGATATTTCTTGGCCCAGTCTTGACGTTTTATCTTATGTTTCTTGTTTAAAGTTGGTCGTTTTTCAGCCTTCCTTACCTTGGTCATGTCCCTGAGTATGGCACACCTTGTGCTTTTTGATACTCCAGTAACGTTGCAGCTCTGAAATATGGCCAAACTGGTGTCAAATGGCATCTTGGTAGCTTCACGCTTGATTTTCCTAAATTCAAGGACAGTTATTTTGCACCTTTTTTGCCCAACACGCTTCTTGCGACCTTGTTGGCTATTTGCCATGAAACGCTTGATTGTTCGGTGATCACGCTTCAAAAGTTTGGCAATTTCAAGACTGCTGCATCCCACTGCAAGACATCTCACAATTTTGGACTCTTCAGAGCCCGTCAAATCTCTCTTCTGACCCATTTTGCCAAAGGAAAGGAAGTTGCCTAATAATTAAGCACTCCTTATATAGGGTGTTGCTGACTTCGGGCAGCATTATTTGAAGTCCTCACCGCCCGACCCGCAGTGCCAGTAAAGCCGCAGGAGACTCCGCACAGCAGCCCCAGCCGCCGGAGACCACGCGCAGACCCCGCTGCAACACCGGAGAACCCGCACAGCAGCTGGTGACAATGCACAGCCGCCCAAGCAGCTGCCTCCGCAGACCCCCGCACCAGCCCAGCCATCACAACATTCCCCGGCCCCTTATTACCCCTCTCCACCACCCTGGTAAGTTATATACAGATTATAAGATGCACCCCTGACTTTCCTCCCAAATTTTTGGGAGGAAAAGTGCGTCTTATAATCCAAAAAATTCGGTACTCCTTTTTTCTCATTAATTTAAAATTTATCCCTGAGATATCATGTAGTGGCTTAATTCCACTTTCTAGAGATAACAGATTAATGATTGGCCAAACCAGGAGTGAATGTGTATGAGGAAGTCAGGGGAATAGCTTTGGGTGGACATTTGGCTATTTTTGAATGTAGATGGGTCTTTTCAATTGATGAGAGCACCATCAGTTTCCTAGATCATGTCCTCCCACCACCAGGGTTTTGAGGCGACTACATAGAGTACTTATTGATCATACGCACTGGCGCTCCATTTACGCTCTAAAGGAATTACAGAAATGGCTGAGCTTTTTGAAAAACTGAAGCAGTGGTCTAAAGAAAGCATAACTCAGGACCTGTAAAATGTATGCTTCCTCATCTCAGCATCACATACAGTATGTCACACATGGGTGTTCAATGGCTGAATTTACTGTTCTATAAGAAAGTCCATACCTGTATTAGGGGATATCTGCAGCCCGCTGACCTCTTTGGTCAGACCATTAGTTTTAGGACTGGCAATGGGTGCACACGATGATGTTGCTCGAGGAGGCCTCTTCCCTGGAACCTTTACTGTAGTCCTGAGCAGATCAATTTCCTTGCCATGGACGTTCTGCATGTAATCCTAAAAAAAGGGGAATTTTTATTTGATGGAGAATCTAACACATACTAACACAGGCCCTAACACATGCTTACAGACATATATAAAGTACATAAGCGATGATGAAAATGGAATGAGAAATCTATGTGGTCATTATTGTTGAGGAGCATCAAGAAGTGTGCTACACAAAATTATTTCCCCTAGAATTAACCTTCAAGCTGTGGCTGAAAACATCAAGAGCCCTGTGCCACCATACTCAGTTTCCCTGCTCGGTCACCTAATCCTGCAGGAAGTAGTCATTCTACCTGAAGAACAGCGCAGATAATCGTAATGACCATGCGGATTTACAGGTCAAACAGCTGTTTCAATGCACGATTAAGTGATTTAAAAAAGTTGCAACGGCACAGGGTTGTTGCAGTTTTCAGACGCAGCATGACTGCTGCTGAGATACGGTTATACAGCACGCAACAAAAGCATCTTGGCTCTACAGAAACCACAAATGTGGTCGCCCCCTAGAAGTGCACAATCTGCACCATAAATAGGACTTTGCTACTAAATCTGCTTGTAGGCTTTTACCAGTAAAGTGTAGACCCCCTTGCCAAGAAACAACACTCCATATTACATTTTATGGAATCTGAGGTGGTGTAGATTTGCTGGAGGTAAATTAGAATATACACGTAGCGGTGGTGACCTATTAGTTGGAAACGCTTTCCACCCCACACACACTATTGATACATAAAGCCTATGCACAATGAAGAGATGGTTGACGAGCAAACTCTCTCCCAATTCCTCCATAAACAGTAATGCTCGGTCGATTGCTCATTTGTTCTCCATGAGGGAGCCTAAACCAGGCTGCACTGTCACCGGATTATCTCCTGGAGAACAAAAGGATTGTCCTCCAGAAGTCTAACGTGTATGGGGCTCCGGTCATTCGTCCCCTGACAAATGATGCTGGGGAAGAGTAGGGCGGCTCTATACACATTTGACGATCGGCCAGTCCTGCGACATCGGTGGGTTCAGCTGACATTAGTCTAACGTTTAGTAGATAGGGGATTTTTCTGATATAGATGAGGTTTGAAACACTACATTGTTTAATCCAGCAGTTGACATATTGTATCTATTTTCACTCAAAGTTTATAAAATTTTAGGCATATGAAAATATGATATTGTGTATCAAACAACAAGGGTATTTCTATTTAGTTAAAACATGGCAGCTTGAAACTCAAGTCAGGGTTTCTCTGTCTCTTTCTTTTAAAATGAGGACCATTGGAGCAAATTCTGAGACATTGGAACTGGAGCTTTCCCTTTTACCAGCAAGAATAGTGGCCATTTTCAGAGATATGTGAGAAACCTGATTGATGGTTTATCTAGGGCTCCCTAGTCTATTCATATAAAGTCAAATCTACTGTAAAATGCAGTTGGTGTTGTGGGAGAGGAGTAATATACCACAAGGGTCTGTGAAGAGCTTAGTGAAAAACCCCTATGCCAGTACATTGCCCTTAGTGGCTTCTAATATTTGGATTCTGCACCCGTTCGGTGTAAAAAAAGCAAAATACAATAATACAAGGCCCACACGGGAGGACACAGGAGCTGAAACGCTCACGGTTTTATATTCTTTAACATAAAATACATGTTTTTTTTCATAGGTGCAAATATTAGATCGGTACAATGTAAGACTGTGTGCAACAGTAAGAAAAATGGATTTAATACATAGATGCCCAAAATCCTAAATAGCTGAAAATTACATACACTTGTCCAGAAAACACAAAAGTAATGTACAATATTCTTTCTGCACGTACAAACTGTGTATTAAATAATGACTGAAGGGTTTGCATTGTCAAGCTGGCCTCGTTTCACCATGCAAATACCAGTAATAGCCGGTGTCCTGGTTCACAAATGCAGATTTTTTCCCCCAACCACCATCAATCCAAAATCACTGATCAGAGGCAAACAGCACAAGATCAAGGTACATGGCCACTTAACAAGGCTTGAGAAGGAGGCAGCTCAGACACTTGTGAGATTAAGAACATTTAACAAGTCTCTGGGGTCTACTCCAGGAACCCCCCTCCCTTCCCAAGCCCCTATCCTGCCCCTCTAAAACCTGAAAAAGCCATAATTGCTAAGCTATTAGCATGTTCTGCTCTCTCTGTCGCTAATCTCTTAACATAGGAAACAAATAAACCCGCACGAGTGGAGAGATTATCGGCGAGAGAAGCTGGCCCCTCTCCTCGGCTAGTGAGACCTCCAGCATGGAGTGCAGCCCAGCATGTCCTCTCTAAAGTCTGTGCCATAAAGAATAAACTGAAAATGCACGAATATGATATTAGGGAATATAGGATAAACTTCCCAGCCCTTTACAGAAAAACAACAGATTTCCGTAGAAAGCGGCTTCTATAAACTTTGGTCATTCTTGAGAGTCTAAAATTCAAGACGAGTTCTTGTCTATTTGAGCTACTTGGCATCACACGTTGTAATTAACCTTAACTCTTCTACCACCAGGAGAGACTGCAGAAGGTGGCACAGAGACAGATGTACACACGGTTTCACGATGCACTGCCAGCCCCCCACCCCGCCAGATCCACAGAGGAAAGGGTTAACATTGCTTCCCCTAATTATGTTGCATCTTATTGCCATACACTTAATTAGCTGCATTAATGTGATTTCTTTTTACATAGGCAAGCAATTAAGGGCTATGATTGAGTTTCATTCAATTAGCCTCAACAAACATGCTAATTGATGTCCCAGATGCAAATGAGATGTGGTGAGATAGAGTGGCGCACACTGCGCGGTGGGAGGGGGGGGGGATCTTTGCTGGGAGAGTGGGGTCTCCGCGGGGTCTGGCTGCCGTCGTGCACCCCATGATTGTCATCTCATGGGTCCCCCTGCCCCCCACTCGCTATGAGACTGGAGCAAGTGGCTCTGTTGTAGGGCGAGGAAGGGTAGTAGAGAGATCTCATCAGACCCCAGGGCAACTTCTTAAAGCTGCAACAATTAGCTGGTGCAGACGGGAGAAATAAGACAAAAGCATGCTGCAGTCGCTGTGCCTTTACTAACTTGGGGTTATGTCCTAGGGCGTATAGGGAAAGGCAGTGCAGACGGTGAGGGGATATAGCCCTTTTAGTAGATGGCATTCATGGCCTGCAATGTACATATGTACTAAATGATTCATCATTGCACATACAGCCATCATCGTTGGCTTGATAAAACCTTAATTTACTCTCTTTTGGCCCCTTCCAGGATGTATTATAATATACCGCTACGCTATGATCCAGATCTTAGTTATATACTCCGCAAAGGGTCAATTTTCTGATATTTGCTTAGGATGGCATGAATACAAGTGGTCTTATAACCTGTATCTTAGGTTGTACTGCCCCTCCCCGACCAAGATTTTCAGACAGGGAAAAAAAATAAAACCCATAACCTCTTGGCATAAGAGGGGGAGAAGCGGGGGCTCGCTCGCCTCTTGCTTATTGCGTTTAAGGCATTACACGCAGCAGCACAGAGGGAAGCAACACTAATTTTAATGCCATAAAATGCTCTAAAAGTGCCGCAGGCCCCGGCTACGTGGGAGCTACTTGCACCTAAATAAGACACGGTTCATTTCCTCTGCAGCTTAGCCTAATGTAATCAGCAGCCTGGAGACGTGAGCGCCACTGAGCAGATAGAGAGGGGGGACACCGCCAGCGGTCCGGGGGGCCGCGGACAGATTGCTGTTGATTAGAGAATTTTTCAGTTTTGACAAGGATGTAATGAAGAGCTCGTGGAGTTGTTCACCTGAGGAGGGGGCAGTTTGCCATCGCGTCACAACTGAAGCCTTCTATTCCAGCCAACCGGCAGGGTGCACCGGCCAGGACGCAAATTAACACATGTCACGCCAAATATCGGCTTTCTGCACCCATATCACATATTCAGGGGGTCGCAAACATGAAAAATACCCTAAACTTACACTATAGTTTGTAAGAATCATGCAGGAAAAGTTCCCGCTAGATGAGTACAATTTGCATCCAAAAAACGTTCTATGTATATCTGGATCAGATTTTCAGGGTTTGCGGTTTATACAATCAATGTCTCAGCGGTGATTTTCTCAGATGAAAAAATAAAATTACATAACTTTATAAAATATTACCTTTTGCTATGGTAATGAGGTTTGTTGGCCCCAGGGGCGGGCTGTATTTCGTCCGTTATCCCCCCTCCTGCCGCTCTTCTCCGTCCCCCAGTGATCATTTACATAGATGAGGCCGCCACCCACATCTTCTGCAGTGTTCCAGAAACTCGCGCATGCGCAGTGGCACTATCGCGGGACTGAGCGCTGTTTTCAAATTGCGAGCGCCGGTGGTTATTGCGCAGGCACGAAATTATGGGCAGGTGCTTGGATGATGCTGGTGATGACATTCACAGCGCCGCCCATAATCTTGCGCCTGCACAATATCATCACCGGCGCTCGTAATTTGAAAACAGCGCTCAGTCCTGCGATAGTGCCACTGCGCATGCGCGAGTTTCCAGAGCACTGTGTAAGATGAGGGCGGGCGGCCTCATCTATGTAAATAAACACTGGGGAACGGCGAACAGCGGCAGGAGGGGGATAACGGATGAAATACAGCCCGCCCACGGGGCCAGCAAACCTCATTACCATAGCAAAAGGTAGTATTTTATAAAGTTGTTATGTAGGTCTGAAGGGGGGCCAGTAGCAAGATGACCCTTTCTAGAATGCAGCCCAGGAGCTGCAGAAGGGGACTCTTTTAGTTTAATAGCGAAAATCCTGGTGACAGGTTCCCTTTAAGGCAGGAATGACAAGAAATTATGGGTATGTTCACAGTTTGTTTTTTTACAGGTGGATGTTGAGCAGGTTCAATCCAAAACCAGCCTGAAAAAGTGCTAACATATACATTTCTATGTTAAAAAAGACTTGGGGTTAAGGCTGCTTTCACACATCAGTTTTTTGGCATCAGGCACGATCCGGCGAACAAAAATGATGCGACGGATCCAGTGAAAAAACTGATCAGTTGCATCAGTTTTTTCCATCAGTTCCTTCAGTTTTATGACGGATCCGTTGTGTTACTGAGCATGCTCCATTAAAAAAAAACCCGTATCCGGCGGCCGTATCCGCGTTTTTTTTTGCTGCATTACGCCAGATTTGGCGTCCATAGGGTTCCATTATAAAACACACTGTATGGTGCCGGATCCAGCGCAATACGGTTTTTCGCAGGAGACAAAAAACGTTCCCCTCAGCGTTTCATCCGGCCGCCGGACAAGCAAATTTTGCGGATCCAGTGAAAGCCGGATGGAATGCAAGGCCATCCGGCACAATCCAGCGCTAATAGAAGTCTATGGGGGAAAAAAACGGATCCGGTGGCAACAGACGCTGGATCAGTTTTTTCAGGTTTTTACCGGCAAAAAACTGATGTGTGAAAACAGCCTTACATGTTCATAATGGTGAGCATCTTAGCCATTTAAGGTTTCCAAAAATTCCAGGCATTTCCCGCTCTGAGGATTTATAATTGGTGTTGAGCGAGTAGTTAGCGATTTGTGCTCGCTATGCTGTTAGCGAGTCCTGTCCACTACTCGCATATTCATGACAAGTAGCGGTCACAATGTAAGTCAATGGGAATACTTGCTAAGTAGCAAGTAACCCGAGAGCCGTACTATTTGCTACTTCCACGAAAAGTACGGCTTTCAGGTTACTCGCTACTTAGCGAGTATTTCCCATTGACTTGCATTACGCCCGCTACTTGTAACAAATATGCGAGTAGTGGATAGGACTCGCTAACAGCATAGCGAGTACGAATAGTCAACTAGTCGCCTAACACTATTTACAATACAAGTCAATGGGAAGGCATCTTTATTGCTTTTGCTTTCATAAATGCTAATAATATTTATACATAATAAATAAATAAAAAAAAAAATTGAAAATGCCAGTAAAGTCACCCCAAAAAACCTGGAAAAATACACACAAATCCTCCGCTAAGAAGAAAAAACATGTTGCAAAAGCACTCAGGGAACAACCAAAAAACACTAAGGCGGGCTTTGCACGTTGCCACATCGCACGCCGATGCTGCGATGTCGCACGCGATAGTACCCGCCCCCGTCGCAGCAGCGATATCTTGTGTGATTCCTGGCGTAGTGAACATTATCACTACGCCAGCTTCACATGCACTCACCTGTCTTGCGACGTCGCTGTGGCCGGTGTCCCGCCTCCTTCCTAAGGGGGCGGGTCGTACAACGTCACAGCGACGTCACACGGCAGGCGGCCAATCAAAGCGGAGGGGCGGAGATGAGCAGGATGTAAACATCCCGCCCCCCTTCTTCCTTCTGTATAGCCGCCGGCGGCAGGTAAGGTGATGTTCCTCGCTCCTGCGGCTTTACACACAGCGATGTGTGCGGCCGCAGGAACGAGGAACTACATCGTACCTGTTGCGGCAGCGTAATTATGAAAAAGTCGGAGCCTGCACCGATGATACGATAACGACGCTTTTGCGCTCATTAATCGTATTATCTAGGATTTACACACTACGATGTCGAAAGTGACGCCGGATGTGCGTCACTTTCGATTTGACGACATCGCACATGCGATGTTGCAACATGCAAAGCCGCCCTAAGACACTTCAGGTATACAACATGCCAAAGATAAGGAGCTTCCTGAGGCGTTCCTGCTTGAAAAATTGATGTTTTTTATCACCTGAAGAAGACGTTGTATCAACATATTTTAATATCTTCAGTCTTTGATATGATGTTTTAATATTTTTATTGTTATTAGGCTAAGGTATTGTAACTGATATTGGGGTAAAAGCTCGGGAGTTTTCCTTCAATTAAAGTGAACCTATTCTTATTTATTTTTGCATGGAGTGTCTTAGCACAAAATGACTATTCAAACCAAGCACAACATCTTGGGAGTGGCATAGCCGTAATAGAAGTTATACTTTTAGGCTATGTGCGCACTAGAGCTTTTTACCTGCGGATTTACCCGCGGATTTGCCCCGGAAATTTCTTGAGAAATGTCTGCAATCTTTGTGCAGACATTTCCCATGAAATTCAATGAGAAAAAAAAATAGCTGTGCGCACTGTGCGGATTTTTCTCAAGAAAATTTCTTGAGAAAATATTCTCGAGAAACTTTCTTGAGAAAATGTGCATGTCCATTAATTTCCGCAGGTACCTGCGGTATTCCGGGGGTATTCCGCAGGTAGCAATGATGTGCGGTATACCACCGGAATAGCCGCGATTTACCTGCGGGAATGCTCATCGCTGCCTGCGGTTTTGCAGGAAGCGATGTCATTATGCCAGGAAGAGGAAGCGAAGCAGAGAACACAGACGTCACACTCCCTGGACGCCGCACAGAAGCGCTTCCGTGCGACCTCCAGGTCTGTCCCGTGCAGTCTGTGTCCTGCTCCGGCCTCGCGGCTGCCTGCACTGCAGGGTGTCAGTGTCTGCCCGCAGTGTCAGCAGCTTGTCACGCTGCAGCGCAGGCAGACACTGACACAGGCAGACACTGACACTGCACTGCAGGGTGTCAGTGTCTGCCCGCAGTGTCAGCAGCCTGTCACGCGGCAGCGCAGGCAGACACTGACATCCTGCAGTGCTGGGAGCCGCGGGGATGACGATCGCTGCTGTCAGGAGGGGAGATCATTACCTGCTGTGACGATCTCCTGCCTCCTGACGTCAGCGCTGTCACTGCTGTCTATGCCCGTCTCGCGAGCGGCCCGAGACTGTCACTAGCGGTGACGTCACGGGCTCTCGCGATACTTCTGACAACGCGGCGGGCATAGAAGTCAGTGACAGCGCTGACATCAGCAGTACAGGAGATGATCACAGAAGGTAATGATCTCATCTATGCTTCTGATGGCAGCGCTCGTCATCCCCTGCAGTGACCTGAGCTGACCTATTGATGTTAGCTCAGGTCACTGCACAGCTCTCCCAGCCAATGGGGAACATTCTGTTCTTCATTGACTGGGACAGCGACTATGGTATGGATCGCCGTGGGACCCCCCCTTATTGGATTACGCCGGACGTGGATTGATTGTTCTTTTCAATAAATTGGTTAAAGAGGCTATGTGGGGAGTGTTTTTTCAAATAAAACTTTTTTTGTTGTCTATTTTTTTATTATTACTGACTGGGTTGGTGATGTCGGGTATCTGATAGATGCCTGACCTCACCAACCCCAGGGCTTGATGCCAGGTGACATTACACATCTGGCATCAACCCCATATATTACCCCGTTTGCCAACGCACCAGGGCGCGGGATGAGCTGGGGCAAAGCGCCAGGATTGGCACGTCTAATGGATGCGCCACTTCTGGGGCGGCTGCGGCCTGCTATTTTTAGGCTGGGGAGTGTCCAATAACAGTGGACCTCCCTAGTCTGAGAATATCAGACCCCAGCTGTCCGCTTTACCTTGGCTGGTGATCCAATATGGGGGGGACCGCACGTTTTTTGTTTTAAATTATTTATATAATTTAAAATAACAGCGTGGGGTGCCCACTCTTTTGGATTATCAGCCAAGGTGAAGCTGCCAGCGGTGGTCTGCAGGCTGCAGCCGTCTGCTTTACCCTAGCTGGCTACAAAAAATGGGGGGACCTCACGTCGTTTTTTTTTAATTATTTATTTATTTTATGGCTAAATACAAGGCTAAGCACCCTTTAGTGCCACATGAAAGTCACTAAAGGGTGCCAGCTTAGAAAATGCAGGGAGGTGGAACATTATATAGGTTTTTCTCATCTATCTATCTATCTATCCCTCTATCTATCTATCTATCTATCCATCTATCCCTCTATCTATCTATCCATCTATCCCTCTATCTATCCCTCTATCTATCTATTCATCTATCTATCTATCCCTCTATCTATCTATCTATTCATCTATCCATCCCTCTATCTATCTATCTATTCATCTATCCATCTATCTATCCCTCTATCTATCTATCTATTCATCTATCCATCTATCTATCTATCCAGTATCTGTCTATCGATTATCTTTATTATTTATTGCAGGGACAAATCCGCGGTAAATCCGCGGTAAATCCGCGGTAAATCCGCGGCAAAACCGCATGCGGATTTGGTGCGGATTTTTTCCGCAGGTCCGGAAATCTTTCACTGGCAGAAGTTTCTCAAGAAATTTTCTTGAGAAACTTCACATTTCTAGTGCGCACATAGCCTAAGTGTTCAAATCTGTTACTGCATTTGTCAGAAATCGCTGTTCATTCAGGTAAGTAAATGGGGAGCTCAGGGGACCCTTGGCATGGCCGAGCAGTTCAGTGCACCTGTCCATTTACTATTTTCTCCCATCCTCTTCCTTGATGGACAACTCTGGCTTTACAGAAGGAAACTGGGGCGGAAATAAATACAACGTGCAATAGTAGGTGGGAACATGCACTGAACTGCTCGGCCACGCTCAGGGCACTTCAGGCACCTTATTAGCGTATTATTATTAATATTAGCAAACTGTATAAAGAGCAATGTCCAGCAACTACAGAAATGTATCTGGTCACTAAAGGGAGAATTTTTGTTAGTGTTATGTCCCACACAAGGTGTTGTGTTGGTTTTTAACTGTTATTTTGTGCTGACAGACTCCCTTTAGTACATTCTGGTTTCAATACATGTCCTGCAGATCTAGGGGTCAGGGCCCTGACAATCTCTCTAAAAACTGCTCCTGCTTGAGTGTGTGCAGAGGGGTCTGACGACTCATACAGTTGAACCTCGGTTTAAGAGTAACTTTGTGTATGAGTATTTCACTATACGAGCAAAGCTGGCTGTAAATTTGTAACTCCGTTTACGAGCAAGCTTTGCTCACCGCACACACTTCCGGTTCCGTACTTTCACCGCGCTCTGACACGCTCTTTCAGTTGGCACAAACACGCACAAACACACATATTATGCTCACCTTACTTTCCGTTCCATCGCCGGCCTCCTGGTTTTGGAAGTCCGCCGGTACAGGATGTGTATCGGGTAATCATCACGACGAAGGAGGAACTTCCGCTGTCAGCCGCTTCTCAAAGGCAGCGTACTGAGCAATCAGAGGCAAGCAGCTCCTGCCTTTGACGTCAGCACTCTGGCAGCGGAAGCTCCGGCATCAGTTGCGATGGTTACCCGATACACATCCTGTACCTGCGGACTACAAGAACCAGGAGGCCGGCGATGGAACAAAAGGTAAGGTGAGCATAATATGTGTGTTTGTGCGTGTTTGTAGGTGTGTGGAATGACACAAAAGGGGACATTGAACAAGTTGTGGAATGAATTGTCTGAGCTTGCATTATTTCCAATGTGAAATCTTGCTTTGCTAGACGAGTAACTTGGTTTACAAGCACACTCCCAGAGCGGATTGTTCTCGTTAATCAAGGATCCACTGTACTTTCTATTGCGCCCGGACACTGCTCGGTGATCGGCACTTTTTTAATTTTTTCATTGACTTGTATTTTACTAATAATTTTTACAGATTTGTGGTTTGAAATCTGCACTGCGAATCTGCTACAAATCCCGAATGTGTGAACATAGCCTTAGCAGTCAGAGCTGAAATGCAGAAGTCACTAATAATAATTCAGTTGGTTGCAGATGTATAAAGCGCTGTCAATGGCTCGTTTTTATTATAGCTTCTGCCACATGTATTCATAGGCACTTGTGCCCGCAGCATATGCCAACTACCCTTCACTATACAGAGAGACATGAAAAAGACCACACTAGTAGTATCTGGTTTCTACTGTGGGAGTCGGTGACATGTATACCCACTCCGTGGAACACACTGGACATTTTGGAGGCCGGTACACAGAGGAATATTGCCCATGGCTCTGTTCACGTCTCCAGTGCCGGCTGCTGGATATATAGTGCAGCATGTAATACTACTTTTCCTTTAAATAATGGACAATGTTACAGAACCCAACAGACCTTTAGGAGTTAAGGGGTCTGTCTGAGGCCACTGGGGTCTGTCATGTGACAGATCAACAATGACATTTTCTATCATTTTTCTTTTCCTATAACAGAATAGAAAAAAAAAAAACAATATACTTCTGATGTAAACAAAGGCTTTAAATAAACTCTGTCAGGTCTTTGCTATGTAACGGGACCACAGGATGAAGAAGGGGCTGAGACACCGATTTCAGCAATGTTTCGCTTATGAGGCTGGGTGCTGTTGTAGAATACAATGAGTGTTTTATCAGAAGGAGATTATTACTGCCAGACTGACTGTCCTTGTGCATCCTAGTCTAACCACACCCCCAGCAATGATTGGCAGCCGACTGTCAATATACAATGTGCACAGAAAGCTGCTAATCAGGGTTATGAGTGGCGATAGCTTTATAAGCTCTGCTACATAAATCTAAAAACTCTAACTGTATCACTACTGCTGCACCTAGTACATTAAGTGACACATTGCAGGAATGAGGGTGTCCTTCCCTATATTATGCTACTCTCAGATGAGGTAGCAAAAATCTGGTGACAGATTCCCATTAAAGGGAACCTTTCACCAGATTTTTCCCTGCGACCTCCACCAGTGATCCCCTATATACAGCATTCTAGAATACTGTATTTAAAAGCCCAGGCCGCACTGTATGAGGATCGCCGTCCTCCTGCCCAGCCGCGTGTTCATGACGCGTCCTGTGTCATTCACACAGAGGCCTCCATTGCGCTCCTGTGCACTTTGCTCTGCCCGGCTGACGGCAGATCAAGGTACTGTAGTGCGAATACGCGGGTGGTCTTTGACCTTTTCTTGCGAATGCGCATTGCAGTACTTTTCTCTGCCCTCAACAGGGCAGATCACCATGCACAAGAGCGCAATAGAGGCCTGTGTGTGGATGACGTAGGACGCGTCATGCACACAGGGCTTGGGCAGGAGGTCAACGATCGCAAGAAGAGAGGAGGCGCCGGACTAAGACCAATGACACCCATTTGACCAGACTGCCCCCTAGGTGAGTATTATAAAGGTGTTTTTTACGTGATACAGATAGTCCTGGGCTCTTATATACAGTATTGTGGAATGCTGTATATAAGAGCTCACTAGTGGTGGCCACAGCTCATAAGGGAAAAACCTGGTGACAGGTTCCCTTTAACCCCTTAACAACTTCGGGCAGTAATATTACGTCCTAAGTGGTCATAGTCTAAGGCTACTTTCACACATCCGGCTGTAGCAGTGCGGCACAATCCGGCGCTCTGCTGAAAAAACAAAACCTTTTTTTTTGCCGCCGGTTTTGTTTTTTCCAGCATTGACTTGCATTGGCACCGCATTGTGCCGCATGGGCTTGCATTCCGTCCGGTTTTTTGCCGCATGCGTCAGATTTAGCCGATGCAGCGGCCGGATGGAACGTTCCCTGGCACATTTTTTGCTCCGGCAAAAAAAAAAAACCCGCATCGCGCCGCGGTGCATTTTTCAATGCATGCATATGGACGCCGGATGCGGCGCGATGCGGCAAAAACCGCATCCGGCTGCCGCATGCGGTTTCTTCCACTGCACATGCTCAGTAGCGTGCCGCAATCGGAAAAAAACGGACGGGCCGCATGTAAAAACTTATGCAAAGGATGCAGTGTTTTCTCCGCATCCGTTGCATAGGTTTCACAGCCTGATTGAGCCGCACTGCTCAAACCGGATGTGTGAAAGTAGCCTAATCCCTGCCAGCTACAGCCAGCAGGGATCCGCGCACATGTCAGCTGATTTGTACAGCTGACATGTGCCTTTTAACCCCTTAAATGGCGCCATCAAAATGTGACAGCCATTTAAATCCCTGCCGCGGTAAATCTGTACTCACCTGGCTCCATTGGCGTCGCAGTGACGTGATCACTGTCAGCCGATGGTTGTCATGATACCACAGGGTCATGTAATGACTCATGTAACTCACATGACTTCCTTCCTCTTTCACCCGGCCAGCTGCTGTCAGTGACAAGTGGCGAGTATTTCTGCTGTTCTCAGCTGTGCAGCTCTGATCAGCAGAAATAAATGAGCGATCAGACTGATGATCCTTATAGTCCCTTATGGGGACTAGTAAAATATATATAAAAAAGTTTAAAAAAATAAAAAAAAACCTAAAAGTTCAAATCACCCCCCCTTTCGCCTCATTGAAAATTAAAGGGTAAAAAGAAATTAAAAAATATACACGTATTTGGTATCGCCGCATTCAGAAATGCCCGATCAAAATATAAAATCAATTAATCTGATCGGTAAATGCCAAAATTACCTTTTTGGGTTGCCACAATTTTTGCGCAAAATGCAACAGGCGAAAACTTAGTATCTGCACAAAAATGGTATCGTTAAAAATGTCAGCTCAAGACGCAAAAATAAGCCATCACTAAGCCCATATCCAGAAAAATGAGACTGCTACGGGTCGCGGAAAATGGTGCAAAAAATGGGCCTTTTTTTGGACAAACTTCTGATTTTTTTTTAACCCCTTAGATAAAAATAAAGCTATACATGTTTGCCATCTACGAACTCATACCGACCTGAGGCATCCCACCAACACATGAGTTTTACTATATAGTGAGCACGGTGAATAAAATATCAAAAACAATCGTACAATCGCACTTTTTATTGAAATTGTTCCGCACTTGGAATTTTTTTTTGCCATTTTCCAGTACACTATATGGTAACACTCATGGTTTCATTTAAAAAGTACAACTGGTTCTGCAAAAAAACAAGCCCTTAGATGGCAAGATTGACGGAAAACTAAAATAGTTACAGCTCTCAGAAGAAGGGGAGCAAAAAAAAAAAATTAATAAAAACGGAAAATCGGCCGGTGGTGATATTAGTAAAAAGAACTCTTCAGTGTACTATTAGTGCCTACAGTGGATTCAGCAGACGGCACTGCATTGGGTTTGGTGGTTATGTAGAGGGTCAACAGGTGGACATGGCGCTTATGCTGGAAAACCACTACAGCAATAGGTGAGGTGTACAGAGGACTGACATGGCCACACACAGAACATGGGGAGAAGCAGTGCACTTACATGTAAACTAGGGTGATAGGTGAGGACCCCATTGTCACTCAGAGTCACGTATTTCTTCTTCCATTCCTTATTTAGGGATTTCCCACTTCGCTTCAGTAGCATACCCTACAAAAGAGAGACAAGAGGTTAATGTAGTAACAAGAGAGCAAGTCTATGGGTCTGTGAACATTACACACTGCACACTTTGTTTTTTGTTGTTTTGTGGGGGCATGCACAAACCCCACCGATGAGACACTGAAGAAAATTCTGAGCCAAAACACTAAAGAAATCAGACTGATTTTAATCAATGTACAAGAAAAATCCCTAATGTCTGAATGAGGCAAAAAGGAAGAAAAACGCCATTGCAGTGGGGCTTGTGGTGAGACGATGGCCAGGACTGATTCCTTAGCACTTTACTGCAGCCACCACTAGGGGGAGCAATGCGATTTTTACAACTTCCATTGAATTCAATGGTAGCAGCATACATTTCTATGCACTGAGCGCCCCATAGTGATGTCTGCTGACAGACAATTTATCATCAATGTAGAAAAGGGAAATTGAAAAACGCCTAATTGGAAAATTAGTTTTTGTTTTTTGTATTAAACATTTTTCAACTGATTAAAAGAAATCATTATCTGATATTTGCTGCTTTGTAGGGATCACTATTTAGCTGAGAGTGTCTTATCATAAGCAATATTAGAATGACAGCCAACACCTATATATAGATAACACATTATATGCAATTTATAATAGTTGATGGTCACAGCTCACCTCCTCCCCTCCTCTACTATATAAATATAAAAACATATTAGATAAAGAACATTTAGCAGTATCAGGTTTAATTTCTTAAAGAGAACCTGTCAGCTGACGGTGCTGCCCAAACCACAGGCATCATGAATCAGTGCCTGGGTGCAACACTGCAGCCAGGTATACTCGAATCTGAAACACCCCAGCGTTTCAAAGAAAATACACTTTGAAGGTCCAACTGGGGACCATAAAGAGAGATCAGACTAGTCCAGCGCCTCCCTAGGCCGGCTACTTCCAGCGCCGCTGTAGATGATTGACAGGTCACTTACCATAGCGAGAGACCAGTCAATCACCTGAAGCAGCGCAAGGAAAAGTTGGCAGAGAACGGAGCTGGACCAGACTCGCCTCCGGCTATGGGCCCCAGCTTCTCTAAAGTATATTTTCTCTGAAACGTTCCAAGAATATATATACATGGCTGCAATTGTGCAGCCGGGCTCTGCTTCATGATGCCTGTGGTTTGGGCAGCACGAATCAGCTGACAGGTTCCTTTTAGAAAAATATAGGTGATATGATCTTGTTAGAGCAAATGTATCTGATGTATATGAAGGTGCCCTGACTGTCCTCCTATAGATGATGACGACCGGAAACAGAAGCATCAGCCATTCTTTTGTTTTCTGGGGGGACTTAGGCTGCCACTAGAGGTGTCTGGCAGACACTTATTGACCCATCATCAATACATGCATACCTTGCCAAGTGTGACTGCACATGGGAGGGAAGTGTCCAATACATAGTGGGCCTGTAATGGTTTGTTATGATCGGACTTCAGAAGTGCAACGCTCCCCAGCCTCCTGCTTGCATTCCTGATGATTGACAGTCCGGTCCAGCGGTATGATACGGTCACGTTTCAGAGCAGAACGTGCAAGCTTCATTGCAAAGAGCCTGAAAGTGCTGCATATTTTGCCTTAGAAACCAGCCACTTCTGATAATACTGCACAGGATGCCAATGCCTTGGAAACCAGCCACTTCTGATAATACTGCACAGGAGGCCATTGCCTTGGAAACCAGCCACTTCGGATAATACTGCACAGGATGCCATTGCCTTGGAAACCAGCCACTTCTGATAATACTGCACAGGATGCCATAACCTTGGAAACCAGCCACTTCTGATAATACTGCACAGGATGCCATTGCCTTGGAAACCAGCCACTTCTGATAATACTGCACAGGAAGCCATTGCCTTGGAAACCAGCCACTTCTGATAATACTGCACAGGAGGCCATTGCCTTGGAAACCAGCCACTTCTGATAATACTGCACAGGAGGCCATTGCCTTGGAAACCAGCCACTTCGGATAATACTGCACAGGATGCCATTGCCTTGGAAACCAGCCACTTCTGATAATACTGCAAAGGAAGCCATTGCCTTGGAAAGCAGCCACTTCTGATAATACTGCACAGGAGGCCATTGCCTTGGAAACCAGCCACTTCTGATAATACTGCACAGGAAGCCATTGCCTTGGAAACCAGCCACTTCTGATAATACTGCACAGGATTCCATAACCTTGGAAACCAGCCACTTCTGATAATACTGCACAGGATGCCATAACCTTGGAAACCAGCCACTTCTGATAATACTGCAAAGGAAGCCATTGCCTTGGAAAGCAGCCACTTCTGATAATACTGCACAGGAGGCCATTGCCTTGGAAACCAGCCACTTCTGATAATACTGCACAGGAAGCCATTGCCTTGGAAACCAGCCACTTCTGATAATACTGCACAGGAAGCCATTGCCTTGTAAACCAGCCACTTCTGATAATACTGCAAAGGAAGCCAATGCCTTGGAAACCAGCCACTTTTGATAATACTGCACAGGAGGCCATTGCCATGGAAACCAGCCACTTCTGATAATACTGCACAGGAGGCCATTGCCATGGAAACCAGCCACTTCTGATAATACTGCACAGGAGGCCATTGCCTTGGAAACCAGCCACTTTTGATAATACTGCACAGGAGGCCATTGCCATAGAAACCAGCCACTTCTGATAATACTGCACAGGAGGCCATTAGTATAGGCAATGTGCAGTACATGATAGAATTAAAAATCCCTCCATTTTGAGAATTTTAATAAGAGGAAATTTGCAAAGTTTCTTGGTTTTACAAGCACTTTGCAAATTTACCTATTTATAATGATGAGGAAAAACCCCAGCCCTCCATAAGTATTAGATACAGTAGATTAGATACAGCAGTCTCCCACATTCGTCACACACAGGCACGCTCGGCCGGGTGCTCCTGTGTTCCCTATGGAGGGAGCTGCTGACAGAGGAGACATCACCAGGAAAACAAATGTATCGGACCATAGAATTCAAACCTCATCTGATGTGGAAGAGTCAGGGACACCCCATACACATCAGACTGTGGACCGACCCAGCCGATATCTGGGAGATGGGCACAGGCGACTTTAGTCTAATGTGTATGGGGCCTCCAGAGTCAACGCTCCTAGCCAAGCACATATACTCTCCATGACAGAGGAGATATAGAAAAGCTGCTGCCAGAACGTTCTGAGCAGAACAGAGGATCGTCATTCATCCCCCCCCCAACACACCTCCTGCAGGAGGGCAGAAGGCCCCCATACATTGTCATTAATCTAATGTATATGGACTCCTTTAGATCAGATTCACGCTGGCCGTACATAACAGCTAAAATACAATAGACGTGTGATATTCTTGTTTTTGGTGAATCATATACAATACAGGGGCTGAAATGATCGCACTTACACCATATATTATATATTAAGGACGCAGCCATCATAGTTACAGCATTTCCTTGCAAACTACTAAAGAACAAGGTGAAGAAGTGAAGCCGAGCTGTCAGTATCAGTAAAGACTCATTATGATGAAAGTCCAATGACAAGTATATTAGCCATGATAGACTTCGCTCAGGTCAGCCGTACACAGCGGGGGGTAACGTCTCTACCCCAGGTATGCTCCCCGCTCTGAAATGAAGCGATTGACATAGAAGGGAGATGTTCCCCCCGGGCTGTCACAACAGAGCGCTCACACTCCTGCATGGGAACACAGTTCAATAGCAATTATTTACCAGCAAAGATTTATTGATCCGCGTGTGCCTGCAGAGGGAGAGGTTGGTCGCGCTAAGACTGACCAGGGGCAGGACGCGCTGATGATGTGCGACAGAGGCGATGGAGACAGATCGAAAACCATATAGGGTGTAACGTGTCAGTCCCCATTACATGGTGTCAATGTATCTTTATTTTTTTTAAACAGGTATGTGTCCAAAAATAACTAATGTCAAGTAGGCGTTCCTACACATTCCCTCCATCTGCAGCGCTATTGCATGGCACTGGTTTTATAAGTGGATTGATGGGCGGCAGAAAAAAACCCAAACAAAATGAAAATAGACAAACAATGGGAATATCTAGTGAGAAGCAAGGAACGGGTTAACACCGTCAACTTCAACCGGTCCATGGCATGTTCCTCCTTCCGACGCGGTGGACCGGTAGTTCTGATGTAGTTCATCAGAGTGTCCTAATCACACCTCTCCACCTTCTGTTGGCAATATTTCTGTATCCATGAAGGTGGTGGTGGGGGTTGCTGCACATTACACTTTAATAGAGCCGTCAGTGGCCGCCACAAGCCCAGGCAGGGTGCTAAGAGGGAACTTGTTATTGTCAATGCCCTATTTGCTAAGCCTGGGAAACAAAAAATGATAAAATAAAGAAAGAAATAAAACAATAAAAGGATGTTGGTGGCGGGGTCACATCACCCCAGTGACCCCTCTGTCATTACCAACATCTCACCGCTGGGAGGACATCACACAGGAGCCGGCTTCAAAGAGCTCTGCACAGGAGCACAGCTAATGACAAGCAAATCCAACTCAAATGCCACTAATTGGCTAAACCGCTCACCTCTCCAGAGCGCAGCAGTAATTTACAATAATAAAGACAGGGGGGATAGCGACAGGAGCATCTCTGCCCTGTGCTGGCACCCCTGCACGTATACACCAGGCACATTTTAATAATGATAGATACATGCCAATTGGGGCTCGCCACAGATATAGAAACAGTGGAGGAAAGGAGGAAGAAAGGAAAAGAAGAGAAAGAAGATAGATTCTTGTTCATTTTGCTAACCGACTCATGTCTTAAAGGGAATCTGTCACCAGGTTTTTGACACCTAATCTGATAGCATAACAGACAGGCATCCTAATTTTAGAGATGTGTCACTTACTGGGCTGCTTAGTGTAGTTTTGATAAACTCACTGTTTAATCAGCAGTAGATTATCATTACAGGACTACTTGGCCTGCTGCAAGGTAATCCAGCAGATTCATGAGCTCTGTATAACTCTGCCTTCACCAGTGGCAGCTTTCTGTGTACACCGTATGTGGGTAGAAAGATGCCAATCAGTGGTGTGGATAGGGTTATAGAGCGCCACAGTCAAATAACTGCTAAATCTGCAGCAGACTAAACAGTGGTTTTATCAAAATGACAGCAAACAGCTCAGTAAGTGACACATTGCTGGAATCAGGGGCTCTGTCTCTACATTATGCTGCTCTCAGATGGGAGAGCAAAAACCTGCTGACAGATTCCCCTTAATACTGTAGAAGTTACCGGAGTGCAGTGTGTAGGGATGGCAGACTTTCTGGACAGCTGCTGTAAATATGGTGGTATGTTATTTTTGGTGGTGGACACTAACAGGCCCAATCATCCCTGCGGTAATTACAACTGACAGAACAGTTTTATCACTTTTTCGGCTATGTGCCCACGGCAGTCTGCACCTGCAGATTTTGCGGCAGAAAACCTGCGGATTTAATCTGGATTTTGTAGATAAATCCCAGGTTTTAGCAAGTACAGACACGCCCCATGTTATCCTATGGGACATGGGGAGTGCTGTGTCCATGCTGCGGTATGTGCAGCTGTAGAATATGCTGCGGATATCCCGCAGCCGCACTTAACTACATGTCAATTATTCCTGCAGAAATACCTGCGGAATTCCCGTCCCTCCACTATGGAGATACAGGGCGGGAATTCTGCAGGCAAGCCGCATGAATGTCCGCAGGTTTACCGCAGATATTTCACTGGAATCCCGCAGCTATAGAAAGCTGTGGATTGCGGGGAGCTGCTGCGGGAAACCTGCGGACGTACCTTATATCCACGGGTACAGAGTCCCGTGGGCACATAGCCTTAGAATGTTGTGAATTCACCAGTGGGGGCGTGTCCGTACAAACCGTCCAATCACTGCAGATGGATTTAGCCTGTAGAACACTCCCCTTAATAAGAGGGTTAACAGCCAAGTGTTAAAGTGGCTGTCCAGGACTTTACCATTGATTACCTATCCTCAGACGGCCAGGACTACTCAGCTGTGTACCTGCACAGCCCAGCTCTATCAAGTCAACTGAATAGTGGCCACAGCTGGGTACTGCATATTTGCCCCTATTCGAATCAATAAGGTAATATAATGTATAGGTAAAAGGAAACGGGTTTAATGCCGCGCTAAAAACCACAGATGCTGTAGATTAAAAGATTTCCTTTTATTTTTACAGTTCTACGCGTTTCAGAGACATCTCCATCTCCTTCCTCAGGAAAAAAGAAATCATGCATTTTTCCTGAGGAAGGAGACGGAGATGTCTCTGAAACGCGTAGAACTGTAAAAATAAAAGGAAATCTTTTAATCTACAGCATCTGTGGTTTTTAGCGCGGCATTAAACCCGTTCCCTTTTACCTATAATTATATTACCTCTCCGGTGCCGCTGCTAAACCACCAGACACTCACAAGCGTAAGAAAGGGGTTGTGACTGGCACAACCTCACCAGGTGAGTGCATGTCTCTCTTGTCTCTTTACCCTCATAACGGGTAAGACCCTATTTGCACTTTTTCCCTCCTACAGTGTTACAAATCAATAAGGTGGCGGATGTGCAGTAACTGGCCATGGCCACTATTCCATCGATGGAGATGTGCAGGTTCACAACTGAGTGGTTCCAGCCAGCGGTGGACCGGGAACAGCTGATGGATAGCTCTATTTTAAAGTTTTCAAAAACATCACAGTCTGGAAGAGTTGAAATCTCCCCCTCTTCCTCTTCAGAAGAGTCCGGTGGTTTCAAGATTGAGAATCCAATGAGGAATAAGAATCTCTTCGGTTAAAGAAATATTGAAGCATAAAACAGTCGCTTCATCTATTTTCAGATGTGAAATCCCTTTTCTTGTAAATGCATCATTTGTAATTGCAAAGTCTGTATGCTGCTCACTATTTGTCTCTGGTGGCCAAAGAGCGTGACACCAATGCTTCCGATGTCATCAGGGCTCATTCTGCAAACCAAGTCCAACGTTGTGAACCCAACTGACATTGATGACCTATTCTACGGATAGATCACCAAGGTTCAAGTCAGGGAAAACTCCTTTAAAGGGAATCTGTCACCAGGTTTTTGCTTCCCCATCTGAGAGCCGCATAATGTAGAGACAGAGACCCTGATCCCAGTGATGTGTCACTTACTGAGCTGTTTGCTGTCATTTTGATAAAATCAACGTTTTGTCTGCTGCAGAGCCAGCAGTTATACAGAGCTCATGAATATGCTGGAATATGGTTGTCCCTTCCAGAAAATCCCAGTCCTGGATTAAAAAAAAAAAAAAATACATCACACTTTAGTTACCCTTGAGTCCTCCACAGAGTCTCTACCGCTGCTCCCAGTGTCTGGTGACAGGTCAGCAGTGCGGCAGATGCCAATCAGCGAGCTCAGCGGCTCTGCCGTGCAGACTGAATGCCCCAGTCAGAGCCACTGAGCTCACAGAGTAGCTTCAACCCCGTTAACGTGACGTCAACACTGCACCTATACCAGACGCCAGGACCAGGGGTGGAGATTCAGCTGGACCTGGGGATGGAGAGTAAAGCATGTTTGTTTGTTTTTTTATATATAAATATAAATACTATGCCCAGGGACTGGGGTTTTTGAAAAGGGACAACACTTTCATTTTAGCCATGAATTTTACAAGGGAATAACAGAGGACCAGCACAACACTTAGTTCTAATAAAAGATTCTCCAGCACCTCAATGTCCTGAATACAAATAGCCCCAATCATATTTCTGGATAAGAATAGAAGAGGTTGTTGAGAGCTAGAAAAAAATGGGTCTACAGTCTGCTTTACGTATACTATGGTTGAGAAGAGACACGAAACATAGCCTTAATGACAGATTCGATGGAAGGAAAACATCTGTATTCTAACCCGGGACAACCCTTTTAATCCATCATAAAAGACTAACTTAAAATACACATAGTATTTTTGTCATATGTTGGGTTAGGCTTTACACGCTGCGATATCGGTCCCGATATCGCTAGCGTGGGTACCCGCCCCCATCTGTTGTGCGACATGGGCAAATCGCTGCCTGTGCTGCACAACATCGCCCAGACCCGTCACATGTACTTACCTTCCCGGCGACGTTGCTGTGACCGGCGAACCACCTCCTTTCTAAGGGGGCGGTTCGTTCAGCGTCACAGCAGCGTCACTGAACCGCCGCCCAATAGAAGCGGAGGGACGGAGATGAGCGGGATGAACATCCCGCCCATCTCCTTCCTTCCGCATAGCGGCCGGGAGGCAGGTAAGGTGAGGTTCCTCGTTCCTGCGGCGTCACACGGAGCGATGTGTGCTGCCGCAGGAACGAGGAACAACTTCGTTACTGCTGCAGTAACGATATTTGAGAATGGCCCCCCATGTCACCGATGAGCGATTTTGCACATTTTTGCGACGATGCAAAATCGCTCATAGGTGTCACACGCAACGGCATCGCTAATGCGGCCGGATGTGCGTCACAAATTACGTGACCCCAACGAGATCGCTTGAGCGATGTCGTAGCGTGTAAAGCCCCCTTTAAGCAAAAAGTCAATCTAAAACACAACAACCTACATAAGGTTTCAATATCTGAGAGCAAATCCCATAAGAACGGTTGAATGCTTTTGAGCAGGGAATCTTCAAGCTTGATCATCTGTATTACTCAATTGTACGGTAGGAAATCAAATCAAAGCTCCCCATAAGGTAGGAGAGACCACGTCACACATTACGCTGCTCATCATCGGTGCACCTTTATCAGAAATAAGCTAGAACATAGAAAAAACATTAAAGCCCCAGCAGAAGGTGAAACCAGGACCTTGGGAAGGTCATTACCACCCACCCGTGTCCACAATCATTCCAACCTGGGGTCCATTACTATGATGCTCCATCACCTGCCCCTCCTGCTGTCCCCGTCTTATCTCTCCCAAGGCCAACAATTAATAGAACCATTTTCTCCCAGCTTGAGCCCCACAGGCCGGCTACGGCCGCCCCTGCATAACATCTGTATTACAAGCTGCACTCCTCAACTACACCAGCAGATTTTATCCAGAATTCCAATGGTGCATTAGATAAGTCAAGAGTCGGTGATGCAATGTCCATAGAAATGTGCTCCCGATTATCGGCCTGTGCCGGCAATCAGTCGCTGAACATGCACAGCGCTCGTTTCTCTGGATTGTTTATACCAGCAAACAAATAAGTGTTAGCGGTACATCGCCCCATGTAAAAGGGACCTGTGCCGAGGACATGAGCGGGTATGGGCACAGGACGGTCATAGTCACGATCATTTGGTCTTCATCATTGCTCGTCTGTCAATACAAACAAATAATCTCCAGCTGATGTTTTATATTGTCGTTAAAATGCCAAAAATCGTCAAGTCTAAACGCGCCCAAAAAGTTCATGCCCTTTCCTCTAGACCCATGAACAACAATGGTCAAAAAAACCCATCTAAAACCTGTTGGGCTCACAAGGTGGTGTAAAAATGGGCTCAACATTCCCAAATAATTTATATCTGATCTAGTGGAATATTAGGGAAATCCCAATTTGCATAGGAATCTTTAAGTATTTTTTTAATGTCCTTTACAATATACAGGGGAGGGAGAATCAGTTTGTCACATACATGGTGCCTATAGGTATTCACATATGTGCTCATCGCTTAACTTAATTACCTGGTAGAAGATGACTACTACGCAGAAGAAAACATGAAAAATAAATATTATATAATTTTATATAATCTTCTCTACACGTAATGTATCAATTCATGATTAGATCTATTGATACAGGGGTGTGTGATTTTGATTTGTGAACCCCAGGTCACGGGAGAAGTTGAGTGTATTAAAGCATGGCCAAGTGCTTTGTCCAAGGTCCTGAATGCACGCGTCTCCCCGCCGTGCCTCGGTGCAGGATACCAGCCCCGCTCCTGCTTCCCTCATCATTAATTCTCTGTCTCCTCGTTCCCAGCTATCTGCCTCTTGTCATGAAGATGAAAGTGACATTATGCTTCTAACATTAAAATCATTTGATACACAATGTTTTACGAGAAGGACATTTAATGGCTCATTTAGCACAACAGTTATTAGATTTTAGTCAACAATTAAAGGGTGGCAGGATAAAAAAGCAGGGTCTGCTCTTTTTTCGCTCTTCAAAATATACATCTTCACAGCTCCTTACACATGACAGCTCCGGCGCCTAGAACATGAACATTATACTGGAGCTCAGATTGATACCACGCAGCTCGGGAGGCTGCGGCATGCAATCTATAACAGGAGCCACTCTTGCGCTTGTTAACTATTTAACCGCCGCGGCAGATCAATCTATCCGTAATAATAGGTAAACGATTCCTACAAACGCCAATCACTGCGGAGAAAGGGTGACAAATTCAATTTTTAGAGGTAAATATTGGGTAATAGTTTTCTGCGTATCTCTGACCCACTGGGTTCTCTTTGCAAAAACCTCCTCACCCCAGAGGTGGCTGCATCCCCGGCATCCCTCACACCCCCCCTCCCCCTGACACAATGAGTTTGATACTGTCATTCATCTCTCTTTGCATCTCCACGGAACGCACATTATCTCACATTGTTATTAGCAAATACAAATGGAAAACAAGGACAGACGCATTTATAACTAACTGGAGGGGCTCCGCGCGCCCGCACGAAGTGCCATACAGACGGTTTGGAGAGCGCCCGGTAATTTTTCACGTCTTTTCTAATCTAACCTGGATTTCATATTCAACGTCTAATGCCATGAGGAGTGCCAAAGCCAATTTGTTTCACGTTCTCCGGCCTTGCACGTTCGGTGCACTTATTTCTGCACCAATAACTGTTGGGCAGCAATTAACACGAGCAAATAAACACAAAACTCCCACGTTCCTCTAACGAGCATTTTTAACTTCAGTGATTCTCCTCGATGGCGTATGCTACCATTTATTTACAGACAGCGCCGTAATATCAGGGGATCGGTGCTAGTGCTAACGCTCGCTTCTCAATTCACCACACTAATTAAAATCTGTTGGTAAAAGAAATAAAGGCTTGTTAACACTTCCGATGCCGGAAACGTATTGGCCCGTAATGGAAAAAAAAGAATAGTATGATATCAAAAGACAAAAAAATTGACATAAAAACATAAAACGTACGTGTGTGTTTCTCATATATAAACATTAATTTGTAAACATACATATATAAATACACACTCGCGCTTGTTTTGTTAAAAGAAAAAAAAGCAGTAAAGAATAAAGTGCATCACCATTTGTGCCGACCCTACCGTCCGCAGGGCAGAGAACCACATACGCTCCCCCCCGTATACTGTCAGCGACAGGAGCTACCCAGAGAGCAGCTAATGGGATTAAACGCCGGCTTTAATTTTAATGAACAAAGTTGCCCGTAGCAACATAAGCGGCAGCGGAGGCTCCGTTATCATTAATAAAGCCCAGACAACATTAGAGGCCCGACAAGAGCACAAAATAAAAACGAGAAGAAGCCCCCGGCCCCCCACCTCCCGCTGGGCTAAATTGGCTGCCCAATTTTTCTTAAGTGTCCGCACTATTTAGAAGGCAATTTATTAATTTTTGTCATCCATTGTCACTTTGACAGGCCATCACTTCCCCATCCCGAACTTTACAGAAAACTAATTGAAGGACTGGCAGTATTTATGAGGGATATTATTTATCAATTACGTCTGATAATGATACTCTGCCCTGCTACCTTCCCCGGCCCTCCCCCGCCCTCTCCTCTCCCCGCGGGCCTGGAACGTCACATTGCACAATGACAGACATATTGTACCTCTGAGGGCCGCACGCACAGGGAGAACACCAATCTTTGTGACACTGGATAAGGGACACTCACTACCTAGTTAAAAATCCTTAAAGGACTTGCATAATCTTAAGACCACCAACATGCAGGATGGCGGCACAATTCATCCAACCACCTTATGTCGCGGCTGTCATGGACATTATTTATTTACTATCTTTAAATGATCAGAACCATCACTGTAATAAAACCCATCACCCAATAGCTAGATCTATACATGTGTAGTGGAAAATAGAAAAAGTAATGACAAAGTGGTAATAGGAGCCGGCATTCAACTATTCCTCAATAAATCAAATACAGTGGAACCTTGGATTAAGAGTAACTTGGTTTGAGAGCGTTTTGTAAGACAAGCAAAGCTTTTTACAAATCTGTAACTTGGTTTAAGAGCAATGCTTTACAATAAGAGTAAATCCTCACCGTGTACACTTCCGGTGCTGTCCTTTCACCGCGCTCTGACCCGCTCTGGAGGTAACTTTCTGTACTTATGTACTGTTTACAGTATACCACTTGTACAGTATATACTATATAGCATTTCTATCAATTTGCATTTGCTGATACAGTATTGTACTTTCTTTCTGCTAACCAGTACAGCACATACTGTAATCTGCCTGTGCAGTATTCCTACCCCACATTTGGCTTAGTCCTGCCCTTATTTTGGGGAGAATAGATTTGGGATGTGTTTTTTTTATCTATTGTACTAGAATAAAGGTTGTCATATTTATACATCATTTTCTCTCTATAGTCTACCTCCCGCACACCAACAATTCTATTGTAAGGTAACGTGCAGTTTAATTTGTTTTATATTCTTTTCACTGTACAGTATTTTGTATTCGTGTACTGTAATAATTTTATATGAATACAGTACATTATATTGTATTGCTGTAATAAGTTTATATAAATACAGTAAATATTTTAAGGTTGTGGAACGAATTGTCTGCATTTCAATTATTTCCTATGGGAAAATTTGCTTTGATATAAGAGTAACTTGGTTTAAGAGCACACTCACGGAACCAATTATACTAGTAATCCAAGGTGCCACTGTATAATATTAAAAAAAAACCAAAATAAATACTGGCCCCTGTGATGACCAACAACTGATCCGATTCTACTGCTTAGAGCAGATCTGGCACCAGAATTTACCATATGGATAGATTATTAACTAGATCTCCTTGACCTGATGAGGCCGGTGTAAGTACTTTGAAAATAAAAAAACTATATAATCCTAAACTGGACTCATCGAAGACTCATTCACCTATCAGACAGGGAAACCTTCAGAAAGGACTATACAATCATTCTGACATATTTTCAAAGTAAGTAAAAACCTTACCAGCTTCATCAGGTCTACAGGATCAGTTTAAGAATAAGAGTTTGTATTGTGAAATGTGGTGACAGATTGATTCAAGCACCATGTTCCCCATAAAATATAGACACAGACCTAATCATTTTGGGCCTGATACATCAAGGCATTTAAGTAAAAATGTTGTGACTTTTGTTGTTTTTACAAACAGTCGCATCCAGCTTTGCCAAAGTAAGCATAGCTGGGGCCTGATGGGGCGCGGTGAAGATATCCCAGCAAATTTATCATAAATTATGCCAGAAATATACTGAAGTCCTTGATGGGAAAAATACTGCTACCAGAGAACATGGTAAATTAGGCAAAACCTATTACACCGGTCATTAAAAGGGCTATACACTATATGGACAACCCATTCTCAATCTGTATGTTTTCATCCTTTTAAAATATCACATACTCCCCCTCCAGTGGTGTCGGCACGGTCTGTCCCCGCGATCGTGTAATGGGCTTACGTCACGTGGAGTCCTGCGGCCGATCAGCGGCTGCTTCACTCTCTCCACCTCAGGACTAATCACTTATATTTGGAGGTAATAAGCGCTGCTGCTCTCGATCTTCCTCTGGATGTATGTGATATGTCCAAAGGCGGAAGAGTGAAGCAGCCACTGATGTGCCGCAGGACTCATGTGATGCAAGACCGTTAGGCCCTGTGCACATGGTGCGGTTTTTGACGCAGTTCTTTCAAAAATCTGCATCAAAATCTGCATGCCTCTCCTGAAGCCAGTAAAGTCTATGGGATTTTATATTTGCTGTGCACACGGTGCGTTTTTTTTCCGTGCGGTTTTGATGCAGAAAAAAATCTTCAGCATGTCAATAATTGCTCAGGTTTAGCAGCGTTTTTTCACCTATTGACTTCAATTCGTTAACTTTCTTGATGGCCCAAAAAAAAAAAACATCAAAAACCGCAACCGGTTTTTGACGCAGTTTTTTGCCACAGTGTGCAGATATGGTGCAGAAAATTTGTCACCAAATCTGCAGCGTGTGCACAGAGCCTTAGGCTGGCTTCACAAATCTGTTTTTCACCGTCAGGCACGATCCAGTGAAAAAACTGATGAAACGGATCCGTCGCATCAGTTTTTTCCATGCGTTCCTTCCGTTTTTTGATGGATCCGTTGTGATACTGAGCATGCTCAGTTCAAAAAACCGGATACATCGTTGGATTCCGTCATAAGCCGGATGACGACGGATCCAGCGCCCATAGGCTTCCATTATACAACATGCCGGACGGCGCCAGATCCGGTGTGGTCTGTTTTTTTGCCGAAGACAAAAAAACGTTGCATGCTGCGTCCTTTCCTGCAGCCTAACAAAGAAATTTCGCTGGATCCGGTGCGAATATAAGTCTATGGGGAATACAATGGATCCGACGCCGGATCAGTTTTATCTGCAATTCGACGGATTGTGCCTGACGGCGAAAAACGGATGTGTGAAAGAGGCCTTATACATTTGCCAGGAGAGAGATTGCGGACACCGCTGGAATGGAACTGGCACTGCAGACTAGTATAAGGCCATGGTCACAAGTTCGGTATTTGGTTAGTATATTACATCAGTATTGATAAGCCAAAACCAGGAGTGGAATAATTAGAGGAAATGCAAAATAGAAACACGGGCACCACTTTTGCATTTTCCACTCACGCCTGGTTTTGGCTTACAAATCAATATATGTAAAATACTGACCAAATACGGATTGTGTGAACTTGGCGTAAGTGTCTGAGAAGTGGATAACCCCTTTAAAGGGAATCTGTCAGTATGTTTTTCTCTGTTATCTGAAAGCAGCATGATGTAGAGGCTGAGAGCCTGACTCCAGTGATGGGTCACTTACTAGGCTGTGTGTTGCCATTAAAGTCAGTTCAAAGGCGGCTAACTAGACTACTACAAGGAATGGAGGCCTCACATCGAAAAAAAAAAAGACGTCTCAGAGGAGATCTCATTTATATGTATAAATACATGTGTGGTCAATATAAAGGACTGGCACATGACTTATTTCTTCCAAAGACAATACTAAGGACCAGGGGGCACTCACTGCGAGTGGAAGAAAAGCGATTCCGGTGGCTAAATAGGAAAGGGTTCTTTACAATTAGAGCAGTCAGACTGTGGAATGCCCTACCACAAGAGGTAGTAATGGCAGATACTATAACAGCTTTTAAAAAAGGCTGGATGATTTCCTCAGTACATACAACATTGTTCGTTATAAACGACTTAGTGACAAAATGTAGAATTGGTGGAGGAAGGTTGAACTAGATGGACCTAGGTCTTTTTTCAACCTAAGTAACTATGTAAAAAACGAAAAAAAAAAAAAAAAGTTTTATCAGAGGAAGATTATCATTAGATGTCTCATGCCTTTTAGTGTACTACTCTGTGAAGCTCCACCCTCACCACTGGTTAGCAGCTCACTGACAATGTACAGTGTACACAGGAAGCTGTCATTGAGGTGGATGATACTTTATCAATATGAAAAGCTGATCGCACTGAAAATGCTAATTTATTTTGATGCAACTAGAAGGATTTTGATATGGAAACAAGCACTGTATGGTACTATAATGTCTATTGCCACGTTAAAGATTCCATACTAATTAAATGACAAGACAAGCAGCATGTGGGGTTTATCACCATCACCATCGAGTCCTATCTCCGCCATCAACAATCCTCTTGCACAAACTGCTGTACTTATCGTTTTCTTTCATACAGACAAGAAAGAAAGACAGTAGCTTAGAGACTGAACTAATGGACAGGTGGCACTGTGCATCTAATCCCCAGGTGACCAAGGCTGGCCATGAACAGCCTGGACCTCTTGCCTGTACGCGTGAATGAAGAAAGGAGAGGCTGTGCACAGACCGAGATGGGTGACAAGGCACTGTCAGGAGCGGATGAGAGAAAGATACAAGAAAATAAAGGGAAGACAAAAAAAAAAAAAAAAAAAAAAGGGAGCACTACAGATAATGGAGAAAACAAATTGTAGCGAGAAGATTATGGAACAGAGCAAAGTGCAAAAGAATGTGCGGATGGCGGGAAGGAGGGGGCAGAGTTCTCAGAGATAAACGTCCCCCTAATCACAGAGGGATCAATCAAAGCTCCGGATTCTCTCCTCAGTCTGTGAGTGATAAGACCCCGGCAGACATGCTCTGAATGACGCTCATTTGCAGCTGTATTGTTGGTGGAAATGAAGCAGGAGATGGAACCATGGGTGGCCTTTGTGATGGGGGTCTACGGTTTCTAGGAGGTGTAGGGATGATGGACTTTAGACTTCCTTGGCCATTGTTGGGATATGTCAGGCAACCATCATGAGTGACACCGGGGGGGGGACAGTGCTAGGGGAACTATCGCCGCAGTGGATCGCAGCGTCACCCAGCAGTTCCCTCCTTCAGCTCATCCATCATCACCCTGGGGACACAGGGAGGGCCACTGGCCAGACATGGCCGCAGATAAGTGCACGCAGCAGCCAGGACAAGGACAGAGAAGGGCAGGCCCGGGGGACGCAGAAAGACAGAGACTGCGATAAAAAAAAATTCTTCTCTACAAGCGTGTTATCTGATGAGGGTTCTGGGTAATTAATTATAAACTCAATTACCTAACGCTTACTTCAGCACTCTCTATTCATTAAGAGATAAAGCTTGACTTGCTGATAAGTTTCTGTATCCCTACAGCAGAGGGCTCCGAGTCGTTCTATTACCAGGAGCATGGCAGAGATGGCAGGCATTGGGGAGGACATGGAGTGACACCAAAAATGCAAAAACCCCAGCGTTACAATAAACCATTGTCCGCTCATAGGCAGAAGGAAAATTCATGATCGTAATGGAGAGATATTAAAAGAAACCCTGCTTCACGGGAAGCCTGGCTAGGGGGAGGTAGAGAGGTAACCTGTCCCCCAAAATGTGACTTCTCTTTCTTCCGCAAGATGCGGAAGGCGGAATCCCAGTGTCCTTCTCGCAGGGAGTCGTGACGGCGGGTCGTTAGTATTCACGGGAATAATTAGGGCTGCAGTTAATTTCATTAGAGGCTCCGCTGCTAAATGAAGCAGATTATGAGACACCTTTTTATTACAAGCCGTGAAATTACAGCCTGTCAGCTGCCAATTGCAGACTAAAACAAATGAATTACAGTGTAAATAACGCGGGGAGGAAGAAAGCGCCTACCCGGTACGGCGGCGGGTGAGGAGGAGGAGCCAGCGCACCTGCAGATCCGCGGGAGATAGTTTACCCCTTCAAAACTCCCCTCAAAATACAGAAATTAACCCTAACAAAATACAGATCGGCCCTGCAAATCTCGCCGGGGAAATGGGCTTGTTGGTAGTTCGACCTTTTGAGTGCTGAAATACAAGCGATGACACCGCAATCAGGAATGTACAGCAGCTCCGTTCACGAAAAAGATGTGAAGTGCTGGTCTTAGAAGTGGGAATCAAAGTGATTTATTCACTGTAGGTTTTGCAGAGACAGATTTGCGCAGCTCTTCCACTCACTCCTTCAGCCACTGTGGGTCTGTACTTGACATGATAATAGCCATTATTACTGGTAATCAGTCATTACTGGGAGGAATGGTCTCTACAGGTGAGGTACTCGGCTCTATTTGCATGATTACATTTACGCCCCTGAGCTCTAAACCTCCAACCTAACTATGTCATCCTGCGGCAGTGCGTTTAATGTAATTCTCAGGGTGACAAGAAAATGGACGGCTACATCTTTTGTTTTTTGAAAAAGAGAACTTTTGTGTGTGCCCAATTCAGTTCGATACGTTGCGAGTCCAAACTTTTCACTAACAGTTGCCAAAACATTAAACAAAAATATAAAAGTTGAGTCAGGCTTGTTTTTAGGTGTTAAACCATGGAAAATCAGAAGCAATTGTACGGTATGGACACAGAGGGGCATAACTATAGTGGATGCAGCAGTTAAAGTCAGGCCCTAATGGCTGCGGAGATCCAAAAGATCCCTTTAGTCGATATGAGAAGACCAATTGACGGGGCTTACTGCATATGTTTATGAAAGGTGTAAACTGATTCTTGGTGCACCTTGAAAAAAAAAAGTGAAAAATTTCTCATATTTACAGTAGCTGGACAGTAATTTTTTACCGGCCGCAGGGATCGGGCCTCCCGCGCCCAGGGATCCGGCCTCCCGCGCCCAGGGATCCGGCCTCCCGCGCCCAGGGATCCGGCCTCCCGCGCCCAGGGATCCGGCCTCCCGCGCCCAGGGATCCGGCCTCCCGCGCCCAGGGATCCGGCCTCCCGCGCCCAGGGATCCGGCCTCCCGCGCCCAGGGATCCGGCCTCCCGCGCCCAGGGATCGGATTCCATGTATTCTGAGTTGCTGTTGTGATTCTGCCAGTATTAACGGGGGAATAATAGCAGTGTCAAAGTTTTTGTCCATTTAAATGACAGACACCATGACGGAAAACCAACAGATCCGATTATAATCAACATGGTGTGTTGGCAATGGTTGGTGTTCATGATGTAACAGACCCGGCCTTTCCATTAATTTCATCACTCAGATCCTGCGGTGAAACCAAACAATGGAACAGATCAAGAAGGATGAACAGACCCTAAAGCGGACCATGAACATGTCACAGCTACTGGACAACTGCCATTTCCTCCCAACTCCCGCATTACAACAACAAATAAAAGGAAGGATTACTGTAATTCCAACACCTGGATCTTTGTCACCTGGAAATCTGTCGAGGAATAGTTCAGAGGCCCCATATACACTTAAGTTTTCCGGGAGATCTTGCTGAAATTGGCAGGATTGGACAACTTGTAACGAACATGTATGAGGGCCTTATAGTGTACCCCATCACTAGTCCATGGTGCCATTTTTATATAATAAAAAAAAAAAAAAAGCTGCAGACTGGTGATTTTTATTAAACAAAATATATGAACAAAAATGTTAAGAAGTGTGATTAACTCTAAATCTTGTCATTTTTGTTAAGTTATATTTAGGAAAATCACCTGTGGATGCCCACTTAAAAAAAACAAAAACAAAACAGAAAAAAAAACAAAACCAAAAACTGTCACCAGGAGAAATGCTTTTACATGCATATACAGGGCTAATCTGCAGGTAAATAGTGTTCAAACCCTGTGTTAGTTGGCCTACTGGAGCAGCGGCTACATGGAAAAAATTAAATTTTATTCCCCCTGCAGCTGCCCTTTTCCACTCAGTGGTGGTGCAGGGACCAGGCTGTACTTTCTTCCACCAACCCCAGCCCCCTTACCACTTTGACAGCCTGCTCTGCACTGTGTGTGTGTGTGTGTGTGTGTGTGTGTGTGTGTGTGTGTGTGTGTGTGTGTGTGTGTGCACCATCAAAGTGCAGGGAGTGATTACAGCACAATCATGTAGTCAGTGGTGAATGTAACCACTTCTTTTACTGCCCTAATGAATGGAAGTGAGCAGCTGCAGGGAGAACATAACTTCACTTTCTTCCTGTAGGGCTTAAATACTATTTTCCTGAAGATTTAGGCATAATCTGCAGGTAAATAGTAATTTTTAAGATGACAAGTTCCCTTTACCAAAAATAAATGAAATAAACAAAAACAATGGGGCAGTATTCTTTAAAACCATTTCAATAACATTTTGCCATCATATATTTCAAACACTTGCGCATGCTTGTTGCAATTGTTTTATATGACTGATAGATGACATAAGAACAATTGTGGGAGGCATGTACTCCTTTATAGGCTAAATTAGGATATTTACAATCACCAACACTTTATGCATCAGCTTTAACATCTTTTCTGCTTTGTATAATGGGCCAGTACCTATCTTCTGAATCACTGAATAATTCAAACACAGTCCGTGTGCCATCCTCACCATGACATTACAATGATCTATGGAGAAGCTGTGTGGCGGGCACAGTTACCTTCAGGGCATAGAGAGACATGCTAGTAATTACTGGTAGCCAAGATCCAGACTGGAGAAACAGAACTTACGGGGTTAACCTGCACAGAAGTCCTGATCCTGTGCAATAAAGTAGACGAAATGCGAATACAACCTTGTTTATGAATAATATTAATAATAAAACTCAGTAATCACTCTTGGTAATAATACCACCGCACTTCCTGCGACATGCAAAGGGCCGGGACGCAGTTGTAGTAATCACTTGTCATGAGCTCAAGGGGCAATTTTAGTGGAAAACTAATGCGATAAACCCAGATCACAAAGTATTTCATGCCTGCAGGCAGCAAAGGGATTAATTTTAAATCAATTTGACTGCCACTAATAATTCATTTCCCATCTGCATAGACAAATATATTTTCAAACTATTGGTGTTGACTAGTCAACATCTGACTATATTTCAGGACATTTTTCTGTTTCGGCATTTTTTTGTGTGAATTTTGTTGACTTCACTTAGATTTTGTTCTGACAGGTTTGCATTGATTTTGACAGTGCCAAATATATTGTGATGGCGGCCACGCACACGCCCGAGCCAGACGGCCGCCCACACGCCCGAGCCAGACGGCCGCGCACATGCCCGGGCCAGACGGCCGCCCACACGCCCGAGCCAGACGGCCGCCCACACGCCCGAGCCAGACGGCCGCCCACACGCCCGAGCCAGACGGCCGCCCACACGTGACCCAGACGGCCACCCACACACCCGAGCCAGACGGCCACCCACACACCCGAGCCAGACGGCCACGCACACACCCGAGCCAGACGGCCACGCACACGCGACCCAGACGGCCACACACACACACGAGCCAGACGGCCACACACACGAGCCAGACGGCCACACACACGCGAGACTCCTCTCATGACTCCATCATGTACATGAGTGTACGGCTTGGACAACCATTTGAGTGTTTTCAATGGGGAAAGAGGAGAAAGCGCCTACCAGACACCTCTAGCGGTAGTAGCGTTACATGCCTTGAAAAGTATTGGTTGCTTAAATTCAGGCCGTCCATCATTCTCTCATCTCTCCCCTTCCCCGAGAGATGTTAGGAGTCTCCCATACGCATCAGACCATCAGGCAGCGATGCTGAAATTGGTGGGTGTTGCAGACTTCCAACTAATATGTATGGAGACTTTAGACCACCTAAGCCATTCTGCAGACAGTGTGGCTAATCCATAGTCACAGTTCACAACTCTGCCCTAAAGTAGATGAGCTAAAATTATATAGCAAAATATGACGAAAATAGATAACAAGTAAACATTCCCTGTAGGTGCTGATTTGGGGCTCATTTAGAACAGAGGTCCACAACCGCCGGTCCGCGGGGGTTTTGGGGGTTTTCAGCCGGTCCACGGCGCCGCTGACAGCTAGCTCTGCGGCCCCGCTGACAGCTAGCTCTGCGGCCCGGCGCCTGGTCAGAGCACGCTCTGTGTGGATTGATAATGTTCTCTGCCGTAGCCGTGACAGCTCGCAGCTCCCGGCAGAGAACATTATGCAGGATGGGGCGGGGCATCGGGCGGGTCTTTGTGACGCAGCCCTCCACAGCACAGCATGGTACCTGTTGCACGGGACGGGGCGGGGCATCTGGCGGGTCTTAGTGACGCGGCCCTCCAGCACAGCATGGTATGTACTTGACGGGGTGGGGCGGAAGGCTCTCCTCACTGACTCGCCCCCGGCAGAACATGTTATGTGGGGCGTGCCGGGGCGGGGCAGCAGACTGGCTTCATTAACACGGCTCCCGGTACCGGTGTTCAGTGTGTAGCACTGCTAAGCAGCAGTGCTGTATACAGTGACGCTCATAAGGAACACACTTCGGGTTTCATTGTCTCCTATCACCCCTAGATGGGACTGTCTTGTTGCAGGAAAACAAGCCCAGTGCTCCCACTGATCCAGGGAAACAAGCCCAGTGCTCATGTCATAATTATATTATAAGTATGCACTAAGCTCCACCCCTCTATAACCCCGCCCCCATATGACCAAAGCTCCGCCCATGTCCCACCGGGCCATGGAAAACTGGTCTTGCTTAAAGCTGGTCCCTGGTGCAAAAAAGGTTGGGGACCTCTGGTTTAGAAGACAGTATTATGTGGAAGTGCACTGCGTGCTATTGGGAGTTAAAATTGGATCGCACACAGGCCAATGGTCAGATGAACAGATTGTCCACGTGAAAAGAAACATGGATGAAAGATGGATGACAATATGAAAGAAAATTTTCATTCACTCGTCACAACCCAGCCATAGGCCTCAATCAGATGTATATTTTTACCTATGCAAAAAAACCGGTAGCGTCATTGGTCAGTCCATGAAGTAGAAAACCATGGCATACACCATCCAAGAAGGACGACGGCCGTTTCGCACCTTGTGTGCTTCTACGGGTCCAATCAAGCACACAAGGTGCGAAACTGCCGTCGTCCTTGGGGGGCCTCCACCCGTCTCTCTCCTCCCCGCTATTTTACCTGCACATTATATGGAATAAAAGCACTTTTTGGATCTTGGATGGTGTATGCCGTGGTCTTCTACTTCATGGACTCTTGCACTAGATCTCTTCTCTTCGTCCACGTGCACCCATTACCATTTCTTCTAAAAGGAGGACTGAGGCTGTTCCAAGACATTCGGGGTATGGTATTGCATGGTTCAGTGCGGAAACGCTTCTGTTTATTACATTATTTTTCTCGCATGGATAAATTACAAATCTTCTACCATCCGGTTCAATGTTACATTTTCAAAGACTCAGACTTGTGTTTACCACATTGGCTAAACCGTGGTTCAATCAATGTATACACATTGTGTTATTTTACTACATAACCCAACTCTAACCACCTAAGGCACCGTTCACAACAGCGGTATTTTGCCGAAAATCCGGATCCAGCACAAATGCGTTTCAGTTCCATTCTTTTCCCATGGACTCGCAGCAAGATGCGGTCACATGTGGTTGTGCGCGTCTTACACAACCGCATGTGACCGCATCTTGCCGCAAGTCCATGGGAAAAGAATGGAACTGAAACGCATTTGTGCTTCGCGGCAAAATACCGCTCATGTGAGCAGCGCCTAATACAATCAACATTGAATTAAACAAAATTGCAACCATTATCAAACGGAAAGCAATTTAATTATGATGCAGGGAAACGCTGACAAGACTTTTATGAAACAACTTCTGAGCAGCTGCATCTGGGAGGCCATAAGAGCCTGTCACCTGGGATGCCAGCATAAAGTAAGTGTGTCTTTTACACACCGGCGTATCTGCAGAGTTTTGCACATAAGAGTGTCTTTTTGTCGTATTTGGGGATGTTATTTGCAGAGACTTTGCAACTGGCGTTGATTTTTAACTTGCATGAAATAGTGTGAGGCTTCCATTTATCAACTATTGTGCACCCATTTTGATTAATTTGGTGTAAAATCTGCCAGTGTAACAAAGACAGACAAGGCAAAAAAATATTTAGGGCCCCGATTCATCATCTGTGAGGTAGGGGGTCTAAGTGCTTTACTTGCACTGCCTAGAGATCTCCATAATAATTTGTACTTGCTTAAAGCACCAATCCAGCATTGGGGGGGGGAACTGTCCCTGCTCTTATACTCACCCTGTGGCATTTTTATCTTTTCATAGCACCATCTCTTGATTGGCCGTAACTTCTGAATAAAACTCTATGAGAGCCACAACAAAGGCCAGAATGAGGCTCCCATAGACTTGTAGTGAGTGGTGAACCTCTGCGCGCTCCATGAAACACTGGAGCTGCTGGCAGGTCACAAATCAGCGGAGACCGACCGAAGCAATGCTGGAAATAGATGGAGATGGCGGCAAACAAGTATAAGACGGGGGCTTAGATTTAAAGCACCACTCAGGCGGTGCAATAAAAAATAAAAACACTGGAGTGGTGCTTTAACAAAGAGTTATAGCAAAATTGGTTAAATTGCAGGATTTTTTACCGCCAGGCACCCTACCTACTACACATGGCATGTGAAAAACCTTAAAGCTTACGCTGTAACCAGACATGTTACATGATTACACTTTTTCATGGAGATGCTAACAGTTGAAAGTGGGCGTCAAAATATAATTAGGCATCTTAACCAAAACATTAGAGAATAGACTAATGAAGGGCAAGTTTCACAGATCTGTGATTCAAAGCGCGAGTGGAGACAGACCACGGGTCTCCGGACCTGAATGAAGCAGCCTCACATGTACCGTATTTTTCGCTTTATAAGACGCACTTTTGTTCCCCCAAATTTTGGGGGAAAGTAGGGGGTGCGTCTTATAAACCGAATATACAGATTATATACTGCACGGTCCAGGGGAGGTGGAGGCCGCTCTGGGGCGGTGCTGGGAGGGCTAGGGGGGTTGGTAGAGGCTTGTGAAGCTGCGGGTGGCAGCCTTTGATCTCCTGCACCCACTCATATAATATGCACAGCTGCTGTCCACCACCATGGTGCTGAAACTGCACCACAGCGATGGACTGGGGGAGCTGCGCATATTATCTGCCTGTGCTTACCTTTGATGGCACATGCCCCCCTGTGTTAGCTATGGCCCCCATGCTGCTAAGGCTGCCTCCTCCAGAGTCTGCCCAGTCTCCCTCCTGCTGCTGTGATAAGGCACACAGCAATATCTCTCTCTGTTGTCCTGATCACATGACCGGAAGTAGGAAGTGCAGGAGACACTGGAGGAGCTCAACCCTGAGGAGGGTGACACCGGACAGGACACTGCTGCAGAAGGTAAGGAGTTTATTTTACTAAAAGCAGCAACATGGGGGCGATATCTAACAGTGGGCCTGTGTGCCTGCAAACAGTAGGCCTGCCACAGTGGGCCTGTGTGCCTGCAAACAGTGGGCCTGTGTGCCTGCAAACAGTGGGCCTGTGTGCCTGCAAACAGTGGGCCTGTGTGCCTGCAAACAGTGGGCCTGTGTGCCTGCAAACAGTGGGCCTGTGGGCCTGCCACAGTGGGCCTGTGGGCCTGCAAACAGTGGGCCTGGCCACAGTGGGCCTGCCACAGTGGGCCTGTGTGCCTGCAAACAGTGGGCCTGTGTGCGTGCAAACAGTGGGCCTGTGTGCGTGCAAACAGTGGGCCTGTGGGCCTGCCACAGTGGGCCTGCCACAGTGGGCCTGTGGGCCTTACTGGGGGACGTGTTCAATATAAGGTGGCCATATCCAGATTAAGGTGGCTAATTTTAGGATGAGGGGGCTATGAGGGACATATACCCTATATTATTTGTTAGACGGACACTGGCATTATAAGACGGACCCCATTTATTAAAAAATTCTCTATTCCTTCACCAAATTTGGGGGTGCGTCTTATAATCAGGTGCGTCTTATAAAGCGAAAAATACGGTATATATATATACCTAGGGCCGTTGGCTTCGGGTCAGGAGTCCAGCGACCAGTCGGGTGCATCGTGATCCATACACGGACTGTGATTCATGGACGTGTGAACCCGGCCTAACTTGGACATTTATTTCTAAATGAAAGTAGAGTCCCCATTTATACACTGTATACAGACACAATTTATAGAGACTTCACATGGTCCTCACAAGGCCTTTGCCCATCATATCAATTTATTCAAATTCCCCTAAAAAAAAAAAATCCAACCCGTAACAATGACAAACACACAAAGCTGGTTCGTAATTAGTACTTAATTAGTACCAGGGAACAGATGTTGTTAGAGCTTCAGCAGCCACACAGGTTCTGTAAACAATGCTTATAAATCTAAATGAACGCATCAAGCACGAGGCGCCTGTCAGCAGCGGCAGCAATGCATACGGGGAAGACCGGGCTGCGGGGCAGGGTTACAGGGGGACATGTCTGGCTACATGGGACCCCTCATCAATACCACAAAAGCTGCATATACAGAGTATAAAGCACTGACATAAAGTGAGCACAAAAATAGCGGGTCCTACATCAGACGCCGCTACTAAAGTTCTGCATTATAGGAAAAGTCCACAATGACCCCTAGAACTACAGAAAAATCACACATTTCTTTAATTCCCCAGAATTTAAAATTATGTATTAATTATAGTTAACAAAATCAAAATACTTATAATAAGTGATAATTTATTCCTCATTGGACAACCCCTTTGATGGCGTCCCATTGACTTAAGCTGGAGCCAGCGGTGGTCTAAACAGCTGTGTTTTCATGGTCACATTTTGTATCTGCTAAGGCCCCTTTCACACATCAGTTTTTTGCCACAGTCACAATGTGTCGAATTTTGAAAAAAAAAAAAAAACGGATCCGACGACTGATGCCGTTGGATCCATTTTTTTCCCATCGACTTGTATTAGCGACGGATTTTGACGGATGGCCTCCCTAGTGACCTTAGACAGCTCCTTGGTCTTGGCCATGGTGGAGAGGTTGGAAATTATGTGGACAGGTGTCTTTTATATACGTGATGAGTTCAAACAGGTGCAATTAATACAGGTAATGAGTGCAGGGTAGGAGCTTCTTAAAAGGAAAAATAAGACCCATTTCACACATTCGGCATTTCACCGGATTGCTGGATCCAGCACACTCCAGTACAGTGTTAATACTGTACAATGGCATCGCAGCAAGCTCCGATCACATGCTCCGGCCACATGACAGCATGTGACTGGAGGTTGCCGTGATGCCATTGTACTGTATTACACTGTACTGGAGTGCACCGGATCCGGCGAAATGCCTGATGTATGAAACGGGTCTAACTAGAGTTGAGCAAGTACCTAATTTTTCGAACTTGCTATACTCATGACGAGCACTGTCTAATACTCGCATAGTCATTCCAAATAGCGTGTGCAATGCAAGTCAATGGGGAAAAACTTGCAATGTAATGGGTAACCTGAATGCCACACTATTCGCTACTCGCACAAATAGTACGACATTCGAGTTAATCGTTGCATTGCGGGTTTTTCTCCATTGACTTGCATTGCACGCGCTATTCGGAATGAATACGTGAGTATTGGACAATACTCGTTATGAGTATAGCAAGTTCGAATAGTTAGGTACTCGCTCAACTCCAGTTATTTTTCCTTTAAGAAGTTCCTATTCTGCACTCATTACCTGTATTATTGCATCTGTTTGAACTCATCACCTATATAAAAGACACCTGTCCACATAATCTCCATCCACTCCCCCATGGCCAAGACCAAAGAGCTGTCTAAGGACACCAGGGACAAAATTGTAAACCTGCATAAACAGGGATGGGCTACCGGACAATAGGCAAGCAGTTTAGTGAGAATACAACAACTGCTGGTACAATAATTAGAAAATGGAAGAAATACAAGATGACTGTTAATCTTACTCTGTCTGGGGCTCCATGCAAGATCTCGCCTCATGTGGTAAGGATAATTCTGAGAAAGGTCAGGAATCAGACAAGAACTACATGGGAGGCCCTGGTCAATGACCTGAAGAGACCTGGGACCACAGTCTCAAAGATTACAGTTAGTAACTCACTATGCCATCATGGATTCAAATTCTGCATGGCACGAAAGGTCCCCCTGCTCACGCCAGCACATGTTGAGGCCTCTTTGAAGTTCACAATGATCATCTGGGTGATCCAGAGGCAGCATGGGAGAAAGTGCTGTGGTCAGATGAGACCAAAATATAACTTGTTGGTATCAACTCCACTTACCGTGTTTGGAGGAAGATGGATGAGTACAACCCGAAGAACACTGTCCCAAATGGGAAGCATCGGGGTAGACACATCATACTTTGGGGGCGCTTTTCTGCCAAGGGGACTGGAAGACTGCACCGTATTAAAGGGAGTATGGATGGGGTGATGTATTGAAAGATTTTGGCCAACAACATCCTTCCCTCAGTAAAAGCTTTGAAGGTTGGTTATGGCTGGGTCTTCCAGCATGACAATGACCCGAAACACAGCCAGGATAACTAGGGAGTGGCTCCGTAAGAAGCATTTCAAGGTCCTGATGTGGCCTAGTTAGTCTTCAGACCTGAACCCAATAGAAAATCTTTGGAGGGAGCTGAAACTCAATGTTGCCCAGTGACAGCCCTGAAACCTGAAAAATCTGGAGATCTGTATGTATGGAGGAGTGGGCCAAAATCCCTGCTGCAGTGTGCGCAAACTGGGTCAAGAACTACAAGAGACGTCTGACCTCTGTAATTGCAAACAAAGGTTTATGGACAAAATATTAAGTTCTGTTTTTCTATTGTATCAAATACTAATTTTATGCAATAAAATGTAAATTAATTATTTAAAAATCATACATTGTGATTTTCTGATTTTTTTATATTCTGTCTGTCACAGTTTAAGTGTACCTACAATAAAAATTACAGACATCTCTATTCTTTGTAGGTTGGAAAATTTACAAAATGATATTGGAATAAAAATAAAGTTCCACAATTGGATGTGTTAGGCTATGTGCGCACTGGGAAATGGAATTTTCTTGAGAAAATTCCGCATGCTCTCAAAGATTACGGCACCCGCGGTAAACCGCACCCGAAAACCGCATGCGGTTTGCCGCGGTTTGCTGCGGTTTCACCGCGGTATTGTTCGCGGTATTGCCGCGGTTTTGCCGCGTGCGGGTTGGGATGTGCTTTATTGCATTCAATGCAATAAAGCACATTGAAAAAAAAAAAAAAAAAGTCATTTAATTCTGAGATAGTAGATAGACAGAAGAATAGATAGAGGGATAGATAGAGGACAGATCGCTGCATTTCCCACGGTCGGCAGTGAGTTCACATTACTGGCCGTGGGAAATGACCGGTAATTACCTCTGCTGTCTGCTGCTTTCATTCAGCGCTGTGTCTGTGACAGTCGCGGCTGGATGTAATCAGCGCAGGACCTGTGGATTACGCCGGAGCTTTGGTGCGGGAGGGGTTAATAAAATGGTGAACGAGGCTTGTTTGTTTTATTTAAAATAAAGGATTTTTCGGTGTCTGTGTTTTATTCACTTTACTTACTTACTTACGGGTTGATCATGTCAGCTGTCACATAGACGCTGCCATGATCAAGCCTGGAGTTAATGGCGGCGATCCACCATCATTAACCCCTTGTATTACCCTGCTGCCACTGCTACACGGCGGCAGGAAGAGCAGAGGACACTCCGGTAGTGCCGCATAATGCATGCGACAGTGCCGGGGCAGCTGCGGCTGATATTCTCGGCTGCGGGAGGGGAAGTGAGGCGGAGGACATTAACCCTGCCCCTCTCCCTCCCCAGCCTGAGAATACCGGGCCACCGCTGTGTGCTTACCTCGGCTGGACGGTAAATATACAGCGGAGCCCACGTTCTTTGTTTTCTATATTTCCGCTTTCTTTCTATGTGTGTTCTATGTGTCTATGTCTGTGTGATCTGTGTGTGTGATCTGTGTGTGTGATCTGTGTGTGTGATCTGTGTGTGTGATCTGTGTGTGTGATCTGTGTGTGTGATCTGTGTGTGTGTGTGTGTGTGTGTGTGTGTGTGTGTTTACTCTCTGCTCCACTTCCTCTTCCTGTAATGACATCACTTCCCTGCAAAACCGCAGACAGGCGATGTACATTACCGGAGGTAAACCGCGAAATACCGCAGGGAATAACGCAGGAAAACGCAGTGAACCGCACAGAATTTGCTTCCTGCGTTATTCCCTGCGGGATTTCACGATTACATTGGAGTCAATGGAGTGAAATCCCGCAGCGACGTGCGGAAAAGAAGTGACATGCAATTGTTTTTGCTGCGGGAATCCCGCAGCAAAACATGCAGCTGTCAAATTCCGCCTAGTGCGCACAGGATTTTTTTTGCCCATAGGTTTTGCTGGTGATTCACTGCAGAGATGTTATGAACATTTTCTGCAGCGAAACATGCAGCAAAACCGCAAAAAATCCGCGGCAAAATCCGGTAAGTGCGCACAGAGCCTTAAAAAAAAAAAAAACAAAAAAAAAAACACAAGGTTCCTGTGCTGAGATAATCTTATATATGTGCCCCTGCTATGTACTGTGTACTGTGTACTAGATGTGTCTGACCGTACAGGGACATGGTCTAATCACAGCACAGCTCCTGGGCTGGGGAGGACGCAAAAGAATATACAGACGGATCACAGATGATTATTTCTGAGAGGCAAAAAAAAAAGCAGGGAAATGTTTTTCGCTTACAGAATGCAGCAGTAGTGATCCCGTGCTGTAACGTCTGTGCGTATAGTATAGTATGGTATAGTATAGTATAGTGTGGTGTGTATATGTGTGTATGTGGTATGATCCTTCTCCACAATAATATCAGGTCATCGATACACCACCAGTAAAGTACTATGTGACATGAAAAGTGATTTGGAGTACACAGCGGGTGAAATAAGTAATGAACACGTCACCAATTATCTAAGTAAATATATTTCTAAAAGGTGCTATTGGCATAAATTTTTCACCAGATGTCAGTAACAACCCATCCAATCCACAGGCAAATAAATCAAACAATAGATGTCCATAAATAAAAGTTGTGTGTAATAATGAGAAATGACACAGGGAAAAAGTATTGAACATGCCTACTGAAATAGATGTAATACTTTGTACAAAAAATGTATTGGTGATGACAGCTTCAAGATTCCTCCTGTATGGAGAAATTAGCAGCATGCATTGTTCGGGTGTGATTTTGGCCCATTTTCCTACACAAACACTCTTCAAATCCTGAAGGTTCTGTGGGCTCCTTCTATGTCTATGAACTCTGCGCTTTAGTTCCCTTCATAACTTTTCTATTGGATTCAGCTCTGGTGATTGCTGGACCATTCTAGCAGCTTTATTGTCCGTCATTTCATCTTCATCATCCTGGTAGATGGCAGCCATTTTTTATCAAGAACGAATCGGTACATTTGTCCAGTCATCCTTCCTTGAATTATATTAAGCTTGCCAGTGCTGTCTGCTGAAAAACGCTCGACACCATCATATATTTCCACTTTCAAACTTCACTGTTATATGGTGGTTTGGGGGTGATATGCAGTGTCTTTTGGCCTCCAAATATGGTGTGTATTATGACATGCAGAGAGTTCAATTTTGATCTCATCTGACCAGACTATATTCTCTCAGTATTTCACAGGCTTGTCTAAAGGCCACGTCTCACTAAGCGACATTGCTAGTGACATCGCTGCTGAGTTACGGTTTTCGTGACGCAACAGCGATCTCGCTAGCAATGTCGCTATGTGTGACATCCAGCAACGACCTGGCTCCTGCTGTGAGGTCGCCGGTCGTTGCTGAATGTCCTGGACCATTTTCTTCAAAGGCGATGTCCTGCTGGGCAGGACGCATCGCTATGTTTGACACTGTGTGACAGGGTCCCAATGACAGCAGAGATCGTTATACAGGTCGCGACTGCGACCTCTATCGTTACTGAGTCGTTGGTAAGGTCTGACTGTGTGACATCTCACCAGCGACCTCCCAGCGATCCTTATCAGGTTGCATCGTTTTCGGGATCGCTGGTAAGTCGCTAAGTGTGACGGGGGCTTAAATGTTGTTGAGCAAAGTTTCAACGCATTTGAACATTCTTTTTGTTCAGCAGCGGAGTCAGGCTAGATGAGGTTGAGTGCATTACTTAAAGTTTTATCTGAAACAATTGTATTTGCTTAATCCAGGTCCTTCTGTAGCTCTCCACAGGTGGTCCTGAGCTCATAGACAACTCTTCTGATAATTCTTTTCACTCCTGTCTGAAATTTGCAGGAAGCTTCTGGTCATGGCCAGTATAAAGTGAAATTATGTTCTTTTCACTTCCTGGTTTTGGCCTCAACAACGTTCATTTTTAACTCCCACCTAGCCAGAATCCTACTCCACACTGATGAGGGGCAATACCCCGAAACAGCTGTCTGTGGATGGATACCTGGCCTTGGTATTTCCCTTGTCATATCTTTAAACTTACCTCAAAAGTTTGATCACCACTCAAAGAGAGCCTGTGTGATCAAAACACTAATGTAGTTCACAGTGAACAGAACAAAGTCTATAAAAAACTACAACATTTAATATTAAGATATCTTTATTGAAGAATATGTATAAAATACAAGATAAAAACATGCACAGAAAAATGACATGGGAGGAGCAACTTCACATGGGGTGCAATCTCTCAATAACTTATCAATGCAAGCGCCCTTGGATAAAGCGAAACGCGTCAGGATGTCCTGTGGTAAGATGCCGCATGTGACTACTTGTATACTTGCATGTGACCTCTATATAGTGTGGTGCGGTGTGTCAGGACTCTTATTTATAATTATTGTTCCATGTTCTACTTTGTTGGTCATGGCATTACTTACCTTTATGTGTTATTGACTCCTGACATCCCCTATTACATCTTTGGATGTTCATGCTTTTCTACAGTCCATGCAATGTGACATCTGTTATCATAATGGACATGCTGTCCCGTTCCGGTCTGCCATCCATCTGCTTTTCAGAGTGTAAATGTTTTTGGATCAACTTAAGTATAAAATTCATATGTGGTGTGTATTGATTAGACAGAGGTCATCGGATGATATTAAGAGTCCAATTTTGGATGTAAGGCTGGGGCCACACGGGCACTACTGCGATCCACTTGCATGACACTCGGCTCGTGCTGGCAGTAGAGCAGAGCCGAGTGTCATGCCTGTGTCCTTGCAACTGAGGTCCGTTCGTGCGAGCAGACCTCAGCTGCGGGGGGCGGGCCGGCACTCAGGAGGGGAGGGAGGGATTTCTCTCCCTCTCTCCTGCGTAGTCTGCTATTGTGATTCTCGCACTGCACTGGCAGTACACCGATGTACCGCGAGTGCAGTGCGATTTTTCTCTCGCCCCATTCACTTGAATGGGTGCGAGAGAAAGAGACTCAGCTTACAATCGCAGCATGCTGCGATTGTTTTCTCAGTCCGATTAGGGCTGAGAAAATAATCGCCCATGTGTGCTGACACACAGGCTAGAATTGGTCCGAGGGGAATGCGATGTTTTATCGCACTCCACTCGCACTGATTTTCTCGCCGTGTGGCTTAGCCCTTAATGTTGTGATAGAGATTGAAAATATTGAATGCATCTGATATTGAACCCTGGTCTTAGATACCAGTTATTGAGAGAATGCACCCCATGTGAAGTTGCTCCTCCTATGTCGTCATTTTTCTGTGCATGTTTTTATCTTGTATTTTATACATATTCTTCAATAAAGATATCTTAATATTAAATGTTGTAGTTCTTTATAGGATTTATATCTTTAAACTTGTCAAAGAGTTGGATATTGACTAAAAGGGCCACTTAATATGGTGGTTATGGTGGTCTCCTAAAAAGAGCCACTCCTTGGCTAGGTCCTTCCCGGAGGGATATCTGGCTATTTGCTGTGTCGAGACTCCTAACAGAGGCTCCACAGACCTTTTTTGATTTGCATACTTCCCGGGGGGCAATGCACCTAGGATTTCACTGTGTTGAGCGCCTTTGCTGGCTGCCGGCAGTGTTTTCTCTGGCTGGTCTCCCTGAGATCAGTGATTGTTTTGTCTTGCAAATATATTTATAGTCAACTCATCTTTTATTTCGCTCTTTAATAATAAATAAGTCATATTATGTATTGAAGCATCAGTGAAAGGTCAAGGTCTTGAAATATAAAATTTCCTAAATAACAAAGATACCGAAACACCATATGCACCCCAAGACAATATCCATAAAAACGCCAAGTTGCCATGCATAAACACAAGCACTCACACAGTTCCATCAATGAAGTTACGGGACTTAGAAACAAACTTGTATTGCACCACAAACTATTTCTTGCCCCTCGACCCCAAAAGAAAAAGTTTTATTTTTTCCAACCACATAAATTGTACTGACTCGGAAAATCATATTGCCAGGTCATTCTTACCAACCAACTGGACACCAGAACAGCTCCCTCTCACCCCCAATGGGGAATCACGTTTTTCTTTTTGAAATTTCACCACACTAGGAATTTTTCTGTGCATTATATGGTAAACTACATAGTGTCGTTTAAAACTAGAAATTGTCCTGCAAAAACATGCTATTACTTATATCTGAGTTGACAGAAAAATTAAAAAAACGTTATGGCTCCTGGAAGAAATGTAGGAAAAAAGGAAGTGCCAAAATGAACGAAATATATAAAATAGCCTGGCCAAATCTGCAGGTCTATCTTCATGCCAGCAAAGTCAATGATAATTCTGAAGTGCTGTGCGCACGTTGTTTACTTTTTACTTGCAGATTTGGTGCAGAAAATAATTTGCAGCATGTCAGTTGTTGGAGCGTTTTTTCATGCGTTTTTCATGCTGTGGTGGCGCGGGTCATCGGGGGCACGAGCAGGCTGCAGCAGCGCCTGCCGTGACCACGTGGACCCGCTCATTTAATATGCACGCCCATCCTCCCGCCCATCTCTCAGCGCTGAAGCAGGCGCTGACAGGTGGGCGGGATAATGGGCGAGGGATAAACAGCCGGCCTGCATGATCACCCCTGGCAACTACAGCCTGGAGTGATCATGTGCGGCTGTATTCAATGCCCCCCGCACATCATCATCAGCGCGGGGTGCAGTGAATCAGTATATTCACCGGTCACCGTTCCCCTGCAGCACCGCAATGTCCTCCTGGCTGCCGGCGGCCGCTGAGTGGAGCCGTCCCCATTATCCTGCAACATTGCGATGTCCTCCTGTGCCAGCGGCGGCCGCTGAGTGGAGACTAGCGGCGCGCACAGCGATGATGTCATCGCTGTGTGCACGTGTCCACACACAGCCGCCGCTGGCACAGGAGGACATCGCAATGCTGCAGGGGAACGGGCAAGGCTCCACTCAGCGGCGCTGCCGCTGACACAGACGGGAGTAGGAGCGATGCTGCAGGGAGTGAGGTAAGGCGAGTATGAACATTTATTTTTTTTATGTGCCACAGGATGCGGGCCGTATACCAGGATGGGGGTGTATAGCATGATGGGGGTATATTATGAGCAGGATGGGGATATATTATGAGCAGGATGGGGGGGTATATTATGAGCAGGATGGGGGTATATGAGCAAGATGGGGGTATATTATGAGCAGGATGGGGGTATATGAGCAGGATGGGGGTATATGAGCAAGATGGGGGTATATTATGAGCAGGATGGGGATATATTATGAGCAGGATGGGGGGTATATTATGAGCAGGATGGGGGTATATGAGCAAGATGGGGGTATATGAGCAGGATGGGGGTATATGAGCAGGATGGGGGTATATGAGCAGGATGGGGGTATATGAGCAGGATGGTGGTATATGAGCAGGATGGGGGTATATGAGCAGGGTGGGGGTATATGAGCAGGGTGGGGGTATATGAGCAGGGTGGGGGTATATGAGCAGGGTGGGGGTATATGAGCAGGGTGGGGGTATATGAGCAGGGTGGGGGTATATGAGCAGGGTGGGGGTATATGAGCAGGGTGGGGGTATATGAGCAGGGTGGGGGTATATGAGCAGGGTGGGGGTATATGAGCAGAATGGGGGTATATAGCAGAATGGTGGTATATGAGCAGGATGGGGGTATACAGCAGGATGGGGGTATATAGCAGGATGGTGGTATATGAGCAGGATGGGGGTATACAGCAGGATGGGGGTATATAGCAGGATGGTGGTATATGAGCAGGATGGGGGTATACAGCAGGATGGGGGTATATAGCAGGATGGTGGTATGTGAGCAGGATGGGGGTATACAGCAGGATGGGGGTATATAGCAGGATGGGGGTATATAGCAGGATGGGGCCATATGCCAGGATGGGTTACCGTATATAGCAGGATGGTGCCATATGCCAGGATGGGGTTAGTAGCAGGATGAGGGACATATACTGTATATACAAGGCAGGAGGATCATTACCAGGCTGGGGTACCTTAGTAGAGAATTTGGAGACATTACCCCCATAACAGTGTCAGCAGCAGATCCTCGCTGCATAACAGTGTATCATGACTCCCATTTTTTGCTTAAAATTTTATTTTCCTATTTTCCTGCTGTAAAACCAGGGTGCGTCTTATGGTCCGGTGCGTCTTATAGTCCGAAAAATACGGTAATCATTCGTGCGGCTGCTCACTGTGTCCAGTCACTGTCATTCTTCTGATGATACAGGCTTTCTGAAAGCTGGTACCTTTAGCCAACTGTATGTGCCACAGATGAACAATGCCTGTGGCACTGTAAGGTGTGTATTATTTTGTGTTACAATCACAATGAAACTTAAAGGGAATTTGTCAGCAGGTTTTTGCCATTTAATGTGAAAGCAGTAGGGGCAGACAGCCTAATTTCAGTAATCCAGAACTCAGCAGCATGGTGTAGTTTCAATACAATCAGTGATTTATCGTCAGGAGATCATCACTGCAGGACTAGCTGTCACATGCAAGGCAGTCTAGCAAATCTGGAACTCCGCCCCCACCACTGATTGGCAATGTACAGTATACCTACAAAGCTGCCAATCAATGGTGTAGGCAAGGTTATAGTTAAGTATTCCTAGCACTGCTATATCTACAGCAGAGAAAAAAACAGGAATTTTATAAAACTGCACCAAGTCGTCCATTAAGTGACATATCGTTGGAATAAGGCTCTCAGCACCTACATCATGCTGCTCTCAGATTCCACAGAAAACAACAGTGATGGATTCCCTTTAGCAGAAGTAATTAAAGTTAAGAGAATACATCTGATTGAATCCATAGTATTATTCGATCGTTCCACAATATTTTTGTGATATATGGACTAATAAAAAAGTGAAATGATCTCCTTAATATACTGCCCTAAAGGTGTCTATACTCATTCAGCTGGCATTTTTTATTCCTGGGTTCGACTTGGCCATGTAATAAGTGGCTGCTATACACCCCAGACAGCGGCTGGTGTATTATGGGACAAAGGGTAGAATTTAGCATGGCTGATGTTTTTCTACAGAGTGTTTCAGAATAACTCCCAGGGGCGGATTAAGAGCAGCCAGGGCAGCAGGCAGTTTAGAAGGCGCGGCCCCCCAGCCCAGATACATCATGCCACACGATCCCCTTGATAGCACATGTGATACTTAATATTGAACAAAATTTAAATATGCCGACAACCCACCTATATACAGTATGAGCCTACACACCACCCCCTCTATATACATAATAAGCCCTCTCATAGACCCCTATATATATGGTATGACTACTCACACGGACCTCCTATATACCATGTGAGCCCTCACACAGCCCCCTATATACAGCATGAGCCCCCACACTTCCTCCTATATACAGTACAAGCCCCACATCCTCCAATATACAGTACGAGCCCCCACATAGCCTCCTATATACAGCATGAGCCCCCACATAGCATCTTATATACAACAGGAGGCCCCACATAGCATCTTATATACAACAGGAGCCCCTACATAGCATCTTATATACAACAGGTGCCCCTACATAGCATCCTGTATACAGCATGAGCCCCCACATAGCCTCCTATATACAGCATGAGCCCCCACATAGCATCTTATATACAACAGGAGGCCCCACATAGCATCTTATATACAACAGGAGCCCCTACATAGCATCTTATATACAACATGAGCCCCCACATAGCATCCTATATACAGCATGAGCCCCAACTTACCCTCCTATGTTCAGTATGAGCCCCCACATAGCTCCTCTATATACAGTATGAGCCCCCCAAACATGCCCCACATAGCACCTATGCATGGGCCCCCACATAGCCTGCTATATACAGCATAAGCCCTCACACATCTCTTCTACATACAGTATTAGCCCCAACATCCTACTATAAACAGTACGAGCCCCCACATAAGCACCTATATACAGCAGGAGACACACCATAACCTATATAAAAGCATGAGCCCCCTACGTAACCTGCTATATACATGAGCCTCCAAATAGCATCATATATACAGTAGTATCCTATATAGAGCATGAACCCCCACACATCCTCCTATGTACAGTATGATCCCCTGCAAGGCCCCTTTATAAACAGTATGAACCCCCACAGCCTCCTATATACAGCAGGAGTCCCCACATACCCTCGAATATACAGCATGAGCCCCTACGTAGCCTCCTATATATAGCATGAGCCCTCAAACATGCCCCTATATACAGTACGAGCCCCCACAGACTCCTATATACAGAAAGAAACCCTATAAAGACTCCTATATACAGAAAGAGACCCTATAAAGACTCCTATATACAGCAGGAGACCCAACAAAGCCTCCAATATGAGCCTCCACATAATATCCCATATACTGTAGTATCCTAGAACATCATGAACCCCCACACATCCTTCTATGCACAGTATGAGTCCCAACAAGGCCCCTTTATATATAGCAGGAGCCCCTACACATGCCCCTATATACAATGATACAAGGCACTCTTCAAAGTACAGTTTGTGTGTAGTTTATTTTCAAGAAAAAAAGTGACGTTTCGGAAGTAACCCACATTGCCCTCATTATGATCCGCCTATGATAACTGTGATAACCAAGAGTTGGCTGAACCCGCTAGAATCAATGGATTCAATTGATTGTACAGTAACAAAAAATTAACACTGAAAAAAAAAAGTTGGATTTTTTTTCTTTTAATATGTTGCAAAGATGCATTAAGGTTGTCATGACTGTAAAGCACTAGGTTAGACTCTTACAAGTTTCGTACTTTCCGTATAAAGGACATAATTTACCAAAGTATCTAATCACTGTTTTGTAGCATGGTACTAAGTTTTACTATTTGGCTAAAACCAGATGTTTGGTCTCTTAAGTTCGGGCATAAGTGGCATGTGTGAACTCTCTGCAACATATACTTTTAATGGTTGAATGCAGATTTTTTTTTTTTTTTGTAACAAAAAAAACTATCACAGTAAGCTTACCAGGTGTCTGCTATCAAGAAATATAAACCTATGAAAGCGTAATATAAGTTTAATTTTCAATTTGTGTCAAAAGTATAACATTTTCCAAAATTTCCTGAAAGGGGAAAGTTAATAAAGTTTATGTAAAAATAAATAATAAAATACAAAACCATGTACACATCAGTGGACACACCACCATAAGAAGGAGGCCATGTCTTCCAGCTTTCTGTTAATGTCTATGTGATCACTGGTGATGGATCCTTATCTGTTGGCCGAGCACCTAATCAGTATGGGGGGGCGGGGGGTCTCCTGATTCTTCCTCGATTGTGTACAATATTGATAAGGTGGTTAGGTTTCAATCACCCGATGCTTTTTTCTGCAGGCACAATCAACTAACAGCAGCTTACTCCACTCTCCCCATAGAGAACGCTTGAGAGAATGTAGATAATATAAGAAATTAATGCTAACAATTCAAGAATTTTCTCCAAATGTCTGAACTTAGTCTAATATAAAACATTTTTTTCCAGCTACTGTATTAACTCAAGGTAACAAGAAATCACATATACGGACCATAAATATATTCCTGGAAACTTCTTGATGGCACACAATACCTGCTATGCAGCGGGGTTTAGGAGCGCAGCCGAGCACACACACGCACTCCACATTAACTCCGGCACGCACACACAACACACATTGCATCCCGCTCACATCCCCACATTGTTCCTATCATTACATCTAATTGGTAAACATGATTGTGGAGCTGGGAGAACAGACACTTAACGAAAAGCAACAAAAAGGGAAAAAATGAAGTGAGAGAGAGTGTGCAGACCCCAGGGAATTACCAAATCAATTAACAACTAATTCAGGATGTAATTTCCGGATTGCCTCTTAGCACAAAACTGTATCTTTAATTTCTCAAGCAATAAGCATCATCCAGAGAGAGGGCTCTAACACACACTGACGCTTCAAATGAGTTTACAAGTATCTCTTTTTGATTGGCTATATAACATTATTTTCTTCACAGTTCGTTGACACTGCTGCCGAGTGCTTGGAAAGATTTAATTATACTGGTACAATCGTTAGCAGCTTTCAGTCCCATCCACAAGGACTCGTAATGAGTCTCTGTGACTCAACCAACGCTGGGTGACCAAATTATATGCGGCAAAGAGATACAATTCCGCTCCTAATGGGAAACTGTTTATGGGCCCCATTTAATAAAGATTTGTCCCAGAGGCTCTGGCGCGAGGCACTGGAAAAAGACGTACAAACTTCTGTCCAGAGATCTGATCTATCTCCGGTGACAGCGGGCGGGGGAGTCTGGATAAAGTCCTGTATCATTGCTTTAAACTGGAGCTGTCACCGGTTTATTTTTGGGAGTTTTGTAGATTTATGACCGACTATTACTTTAATTATTAACGCACTAAAATCTACTCATAATTCTAATTCGAGATCTAGCACCGTTTTGCAGGGCAGGGACCCTTGGGGACGGTCGGCAGTACTAGTGCCTCACCGGAAAGCTCTACACTCGCCATTATGACGAGAAAAATAATACATGAAATGGAGATAAAAAAAAAAATCGATCGAGTCCCCCCGACAGCGTGCTCTAAAGACCTGCAATGCAGGGACATGTGAGGACACACATGAGCATATGAATTGCAAGCTCTGTTCTCCAGTCCATTATCATTGCATTACAGGGCCAATCCGGAGGTGAGGGGGGGAGCGGGCACCCCGGCAGCTGATACCTCAAGAGCCACCTCCCATCTGCCAGCATGGAGCTGCATGTCACCTTCCTTGCCTCATTTGTACCTCATTAACTGCCTCTGACTTAACAAGATTTATGCAAATGGCACCAGAGGAGCCTCTGCCTCCCACTGCAATCAGGCGTTCTCTATGTACGGCTCTCTGCAGCCAAGAAAGTGAGAGAAGTCAATACGAGACAGACGTAAGGACCTCACAAACCGTGGAACAGCTTCTATATATTTAGAGAGAAAAGTGTATCTTTAGAAAGACTTAAAAACAGCAATATGTGATCCAAAAAAAGAGACATAAGGACAAAACAACAACAAACATGGTACAATATATAAAAAAAGGTTAAAAAGTATTAATTTTTTACATTTCTGGATCTGTGATGCCTATGGATGAAAGGACGTTGTGAAAAGTCAGTTTAAATTTCATCTAATCCCAATGAGTGACATGTGTTATTGGGCTGCATGACCAAGTCTCTAAAGATGGGGAACAATGTCCTTTTGGACAATGGTGAACTAGTAATCTATCTTCCCGTAGAGGAAAATCGCTGGTGTCCCCACATGCTGTGACTGCAATTTGCTTGTGATACGGGACAGTCGCAGGTTACATCTGAACATGGCTGCCGCATGTCAGACTACCCAAAAATAATCAAAGAGATGTTGTGGGGGTCTTGGCTTCTGCCACAGAAACCTCATTGATAAATTAGTTCACAACACTAGCTGCTAAGGACGGTGTCTAATGATCAATTTATCAGCTTGAAAAACCTTTGGAAAGTTCCATGCTGTCATAATCGGTGCTCGTCTATACGGCAGCATCGACCTATACAACAGAAACCAAAACTCCTGTCGAGCTCTTAAAGACTCCCCGATGTCTGCTCAGACAGGAATCACAAGTTGTATATCTGCTTTCTGCCTCGTTACGGAGCCCTCGTACTCTCTCCGGATCCACACCAAAGCATTTCCTCCTTGTTAGGCTACTAACGGCCTCTCGTGGGCCAACGTTTCCAAGCCTATGCTCCTGCTGACTCTACCTCATCCCCCCCCACCCCTACCCCCAATCCTTTTCCCTCCGCGTCACCAGAAAGGATTAATTAAGCCCGTTCATTAGGGCTGTAAACGCTCACTCGGGTAATGGAGGCCTAAATGAAACTGAACCTAATCAAAAGGTACAAGTACTTCATTAGCAAATTACAAACAGGGTCTTGCAGCTGACACGTTCAGTGTGGCTAATTGCCCATCGGCCGTCAGAGGGGGGCTCAGATTACCAGCCAAATCAAGCCCGTGCGTGGTTATCAGAGGGGGGCTCCCAATCCCCCAGCAGACAGGCGCAGAGAGGCCCAATCAAAGCTTTCTGCACAAAGGCGTCACTTTGAAGCTGCCTAGGCCTGGCTGCCTCCCCCTGAACAGCTCACTTCATTAGGGCCTGTTGTCACATGGCAGATCCCCTCCCCCTCTCACACCACCTCTTTATCCTAATGATCCCATTTTAATGTGCGCAGGATTCGTGCCTAATTGATGTCAAGTGAGCAACTCTTCCACATTCGGGGAGGGGGGCATCAAACGCGGTGCAGAGAGCGGGGGGCTCGGAGACGAGACCCCGAGCGTGGGCTCCTCTAATTACACACTGGAGCCTGGCGGAGGGAGGCGGAGGCAGGGAGGAAGCTTACCTGTTTAATTGGTATTGCTCGCCCGCTGCCGATGCTGTCTGCTCTGCTCTCTAGACCTTTCTTATCTTTGTCTGGGTCGCTCCCTTTTCGAGACTGAAAAGCAAAAGTTCACATCCCGTTAAAACCTCCACAAACACAGAGCGTCCGCTCTCCCGGCGCGCCTCCCGCCCCCCGTCAGAGCAGTCTGCTTCATTTAATCTGCCGTGGACACAGAAATAAGAACAGCAAGGTTAGATTGCAAGCTTCGGCAGAAAATAGTTGCCTTCCTGTTACCTCTGCTACTCAGTCAGCAAACTGTTCGTTAACCCTTCAGGAACATTGCGCGGAAACCCTGCGAGACGCGTTTCACATTATATTAGCAATGCATTACCTACCGGGCGGCTGATGGAGTGGATGACGGTATATAATTATTTAGACATTTTGCTTGTATTGCAGTTTTATAAGAATAAATCATGCAGAGCGAGGTTTCACGTAGATTCAGCAGGTAACTTCATAAGCAGCTTATATATCACACATGCACAGGCCTACAGCAATCTGGTGTAACTACAGAATTAAAAAAAATGGCCAATGGTCCCAAATGGTGAATGTGTACAATGTCCAGATCACTTATACAAAATAACTATAGGTCGGAGTACGACGATATGGAGGAATTGTAACAATAATGGTCAATGACCAAAACGACCTGCAACATATTGTTCACAGTCAACCGGATTGATCCTTGTATGACCGCACTCCAGGCAGGTAGAAAAGTTTATCGCTTCCGGTCAACTGCTCAATGGCAATCGCTCTGCATGACGGCATTTTGGCATTGGTGAGCCGGTTTAATGTGGTTGAAAGACAAATGAAGGCGCAGATTGATGGGGCCATCTGCAGCCATCTCCCAAGAACATTTACAAATATGCGGATAATGATCCAATTAATATAATGCAGCACAAGTCATATGCTATGTGACTAATGTAGTCAGGGATATACCCCATCATGGATCAGGGCTACAGAATCTACTAACATCACTAACAGGATTACGTCCGAGGAGTATGTTCACATTACACGCCAGGAGATGCCCCCTGTATACCCAATGAACCGAGCCAGGAGATGCCCCCCCATATACCTACTGAACCGAGCCAGGAGATGCCCCCGTACACACACTGATCCGAGCCAGGAGATGCCTCCGTATACCCACTGAACCGAGCCAGGAGATGCCCCATATACCCATTGAAACGAGTCAGGAGATGCCACTGTATACCCACTAAACCGAGCCAGGAGATGCCTCCGTATACCCACTGAACCGAGCCAGGAGATGCCCCCATATACCCACTGAACCGAGCCAGGAGATGCCCCCGTACACACACACTGATCCGAGCCAGGAGATGCCCCCATATACCCACTGAACCGAGCCAGGAGATGCCCCCGTACACACACTGATCCGAGCCAGGAGATGCCCCCGTACACACACTGATCCGAGCCAGGAGATGCCCCCGTACACACACTGATCCGAGCCAGGAGATGTCCCTGTACACACACTGAACCGAGCCAGGAGATGCCCCCGTACACCCACTGAACCGAGCCAGGAGATGCCCCCATATACCCACTGAACCGAGCCAGGAGATGCCCCCGTACACACACTGATCCGAGCCAGGAGATGCCCCCGTACACACACTGATCCGAGCCAGGAGATGCCCCCGTACACCCACTAAACCGAGCCAGGAGATGCCCCTGTACACACACTGAACCGAGCCAGGAGATGCCCCCGTACACCCACTAAACCGAGCCAGGAGATGCCCCCGTACACACACACTGAACCGAGCCAGGAGATGCCCCCGTACACACACTGAACCGAGCCAGGAGATGCCCCCCGTATACCCACTGAACCGAGCCAGGAGATGCCCCCGTACACACACTGAACAGAGCCAGGAGATGCCCCCGTACACACACCGATCCGAACCAGGAGATGGCCCCGTACACCCACTAAACCGAGCCAGGAGATGCCCCCGTACACACACACTGAACCGAGCCAGGAGATGCCCCCGTACACACACTGAACCGAGCCAGGAGATGCCCCCTGTATACCCACTGAACCGAGCCAGGAGATGCCCCCGTACACACACTGAACAGAGCCAGGAGATGCCCCCGTACACACACTGAACCGAGCCAGGAGATGCCCCCTTACACACACTGAACCGAGCCAGGAGATGCCCCCGTACACACACTGAACCGAGCCAGGAGATGCCCCCATACACACACTGAACTGAGCCAGGAGATGCCCCCCGTATACTCACTGAACCAAGCCAGGAGATGCCCCCCGTATACCCACTGAACTGAGCCAGGAGATGCCCCCATATACCCACTGAAAGGACCCAGGAGATGCCTCTGTATACCCACTGATCCGAGCCGTAGCCTATGTGGCATGCCTTTTACTTGTATTGAACTCCATATTTCACTAATATTGTTGTCAATGGCAGGTGAACATATGTAGGGCACTCAGTTGCACCTAGGCCAATTCTTGTGTACACAGGGCTTAAAGGGGTTGCTCCACAAAGAGCATATATTATTTGTTGACCCACAAGATAGGTGATAAAAGTATAATTGTTGGAGGTCTGACTATGGGGACCACCAGCAATGACAAGAACAGAGGTCCATAGTTCCCTGTGTGAATGGAACCGTAATGATGATGTGCCACCAGGTCTCCATTCACTGTCCATAGCCGTGGGGTGCACGCATGTATCCTCTCCATTCGCACAGTGTGCTTTTGGGCCACCTCGTCTCTGAATTGGTGGGGTCTCAGCAGCGACCATATATTTATCATCTGTCCTGTGGATAGCGGTTTATGGGACAAACCCATGGTCATAAAAACACTATGCTAATAAACAGTTATGATGAGCTGCCATCTATTCATGTTTTCTACTTTTCGTATTTGTCAAATTAAAAATTGGAGCAAAAAATAACTTTCATGAGTTTGGACCCCCATCAGTTTTCCCAAACAGAGCAATGCCAAGAAGTTTGGGAGCGCCATAAAACGCCTCAGCTCCTGTGTGTTGGTCATTCATGGAGTTCAAAATGTACAACCTCGGCCAGCAGTGATGGGATACCGGAATAATTATACTTCTTATTATGATTAAATATATATGGCTTGAAAATAATGTCACTGATTGGCCCAATGAGTGCAGTCTTAATACATCCACAATGAATTGTGAGGTTATACACCGTATCAGTACAGCTCGGTGCCGGACTGGTGACGCCATGTCTGCCGATACCTGCAGGGTCACGTGCTTCATCGGCAGTGATAAGAACTGGTATTCTTGTAATTAATAGGACAGGTGTGTGATACCGGTCTATCGTGCAGGTATCGATACACGTGACATCACCGCCTCCGCTCTCCTCCTGATGTAGAATACCTCTATAACCAACACTTTTCACAATAATGTGTAAATCAACTTTCTAAGTATGAAATTATGTAGTATGGAGTTTGGTTATTTAGGCTGTAATGTGATGCTAGCGGTGTGTATTGTGCCATAAGGTGGCCGAACAAGGTTTCATTTTGCAGCATAAAACTGTCCATGAATATAACTCCCTTCAAGATAATGTGTTGTGAGCCGTCAGGAGGCCACCACATACGTGACATGGTTGAATAGTTCTGTTGAAATTGGTCAACATTAGCCAGCTAAGAAAAACTTTTCTTGGTAAGGAAAGTATTTTTTGTAGCCACGTAATTTGGTGGAGTAACACTTCCTTGGGTTCTTTACAGAACATGGGGCAATAAATGTCAGTGTACGACTAACTGTAATAGGAGCAATGTCTAACTAACTGTCAGTTATGGGGCCCTCAAGACTTCTGAGAAGGGTTTACTTAAAGGGGTTGTCAACTACTTTTACATTGATGGCCTATCCTTAGAATAGGTCAACAATCTCTGATTTTCCTTTGATAGGAATAGTTAGATCTCAAGGCCCAAATGGGTTGATCTCCTCTTTGCATACATACTTTATGTCGGTGGGGAACGAATCTCAACCCTTGGAAAAGTGGGGGCTACTGGTTCCAAATATGCAGGAAGAGGACTGGGGGGGGGGGGGGGAGTTTTGAAATCACCAAGATATCCCCTTCAATTAACGATAAGATGTTTCAAATTAATACAGTGCACCAGGCGTATTTAACCGCACTGAGATTATTTAAGATGCGACATTGGGGGACGTCAGTGTGTGTGCGGTGACATGGGGAGGACACGGACTCTGTCCATATGATTTGGGGATACCTGGTAATTATCGCCTTATAGCGTGAGGTGGTCTCGTTCTTATCCTCCTTCCCCATACCTTTCGATCCGCTGCTCTGTCTATTTGGAGTCTTGGATGAGGGAACCTGATCTCATCACCGTAAATTATTTTTGCAGGAGTCCCTCTTTATGGCCAAAATGTGTGTGTGCATGGATAGAACTAGTAAACGCAATACTTCCCTATGAACGGACAGTGTATCAAAATAGGGGATGCCCTGAGAGGTATAACAAAGTCTGGGAGACGTGGAGCTCCTCTCCTCTGACATCCACTTAAATGTAAAGATTTTCTGGGCTTTTTGTTCAATGACATACTATAGCAATTATGTTACGGACTGGTATTTGTGTTATCATACTTTCAGGTTGGCACCTAATGGTGGAAGCGGTCACTTCGGTCATATTATGGTTTCTTTTTGTTTTCTGTGCCTTGCTTAGGTGTCTATACACCCCAGATACATTGGTTATGTACTGTATTAATGTTTAAATTATCACAGTCCTGTATGCATATACTATATCTGTCTTTATCTTGTATCTGATACATTTCTATGGTTTAATCAACTAATTTTAAAAAGAAAACCAATGTCTGATTGGCTGAGGTATGACACGCAGCACCTCTGCCGATCAGCTGTTCTCAGTGCCACTGGCCAGAAATGCTCAGTTCCGGAGCTGCCCCGCCAACTGATAGCGGCCAGGCGAGTACTGTACATCCGCCTCCCATTCAAATTAATAGGAGGCAGATGTGCAGTACATGGCCACCACCGCTATCAGAAGACAGGGCAGCTCCGGAACGGAGAATTTCCAGCCGCCTGAACAGCTGATAAGAAGTGGTGCTGGGTGTCAGACCTCAGCAGATCAGACATTGATGACCTATGATAAGGATGGGCTATCAATGTAAAAATAGTGGACAACCTCATTAAAGAGGAGTTGTCGCATTTATAAAAATAGCATTAAATACCTTGTAACAAGTCCATCAGCATCCCTGTCTGATGCTTGCTTTTTCCGGTTTGGTGCTGTGTTGCTCCATTGCAGAGATATTCCCATGTGTTTCTTCTGAAGTGCAATATGTGAGCGTTTCTTCAGTCTTTTCTTGGGTTGAGGTGGAGGGGGTTCACGCTTCTTCCTACATGCTGCCTATCACATTTTATGTAGCAGTCGATAAGTCTCAGACGCTGCTGAGTTGTGATTTGCAGCATCTGGGTGGGAAGGGTGAACACAGATGCCAAGAAAAGAACTGAAGAAATGCCCAGTTGAGGTACAAACAAGCAGAGATTTCACATATTGCGCTGCAGAAGAATCAAATCTGAATATCTCTACAATGGAGCAACACAATGCAAAACAGAACAGAGCAGCAATATCAGGGGAGCTGAGGGACTTTTAGAAGGTATTTAACTCAATTTTTTCGAGCAAGTGATCAACTCTTTAGTGAGCATTTATGTTTGTCAGTGGGTTATGATGAAGCAAGCTCAGGGCTAGGATTTTGTCCTGTCTGATCACTTGTGTCCACTGGTGATAAGTAGTGATGAGCGAGTACTAAAAAGCTCGGGTGCTCGAGGCTCGGGCCGAGCATCCCAAGATACTCGTGTACTCGGCCCGAGCACCGAGCCCAATGTTATCCTATGGGAGACCCGAGTATTTTTGTGAAATGACCACCGGCAGCATGTAGAAACCATAAAACTGTAAATTAAAAAAAAAAACGTGCGTGTGTGTGTAAGCGTGCATATATATATACACGCGGAGTGGAGTGCGGGAGGGGCCGTAGCCGAGCGGGGAAGTGTCGGGCTAAAGGCACGGTCATTCTGTGAGGGCCGGCCAATCACTGCAATTCCACAAGTAACAGGGCTGTGGCATTGCGGTCTGCCAGCCAATCCCTGCATGAGGGCTGGCTCTCAAAAGAGCGCCAACATGAAGACCACGAGTACAGCACGAGTATCGCGAAATTACTCGGTCCCCGCCGAGTAGCCCGAGTACAGTGATACTCGTGCGAGTACCGAGTAGTGACAAGCATACTCGCTCAACACTAGTGATAAGCACTACCATTGGTGTCTGTCGTGCAGCATTTTCGGGAGTATAAACTTAAGGCTGGGGTCACACAGGGAACTATTGCGATCCTCGCATGACACTCAACTCACGCTGGCAGACCAGCAGGAGCAGAGTGTCACTGCGACTGAGGTCCGATCGGACCATAGCTGCGGCGGGTGGGCCGGCTCTGAGGGGAGGGAGGGATTTATCTCCCTCTCTCCTCCGTTGCTGACAATTGCCATTCTCGCCCTGCACTCGCGGTACATCAGTATACTGCGAGTGCAGTGCGATTTTTCTCTCGCCCCATACACTTGAATGGGTGAGAGAGAAACCAGGATCGCATTACACCCGCAGCATGCTGCGATTGTTTTCTCGGTCTGATTAGGGCTGAGAAGATAATCGCTCATGTGTGCTGACACACAGGCTAATATTGGTCCGAGTGGAATGCGATGTTTTATCGCATTCCACTCGCTCAGATTTTCATGGCGTGTGTCTTAGGCCTAATGGAGGCGAACACACAGACGCAGTTTACTATGTCTGGGTGTCTGCCTCCAATCGGCATATATTCCCGAAAATGGGACACACGGTGACTCTGTCCGCAACAATATAGTCAATGGCCCCATCAGCACATTTGTCCGAAACCCATTTTGCGGGGCGAGGGAGGGATGGGTAGATGGAAGTACTGATGGGACCAAAAGAACAGGGAGAGGAACGCAGTGTGAAAGCAGCCTTACACATAGGTCATTCCATTATTGGAGTTTTCCTTTAATTTTTTCTCTGAACTATAATATTGAAAGTGATCATGATATCTTCATGCTAAGCATGATCTTAGCTCAAGTACATATTACATGTCTTGTGAATTTTGTCACACTAGTGTGGAGAGTTTGGGTCAGGAGACCCGTGGACCTCATGGACCGTACGCATGATAAATAGATGTGTGCAATCAGCCTTGGATAAAAGTGGCTGTGGCCATAATTAAAAAATGGATATTGACCAATACTCCATGGACCCGATTCATCAAGGCTTTTACACCAGAATAGTGGCATAAAAAGCTTTGAAAAAACACAAACTTTTGGCGTAACTTGGATAATGCCCAGTTCCGCTGAGTTGGGACTAATTCATGCTAAGCTGTACTGTGCCATATGCCCGAAATGTCTCTACGATTTTTGGCGTAGTGCATGGAGGGGCACGCCAATCAGACGCTACAGATTCATGAAGAGGTGTGCCTTAGTGATGATGAGCGTGCTCGCCAGTGCTTGATACTCAATGAAGTGTTGCGGGTGATCGTGCAAAAGCTCGAGTCCTTGCCCTACATGTTTTGTGGCTTTTAGACAGCCAATCAACAGGCAGGAATTGCTAGCCATACATGGTAATGCTGTAGCCATGTTGGCAACTAGCATTACTGTGATTGGCCGGCCGCACTTTGTTATAGGGACTTTTATAAGACCTGGGGGCATGATGCTCGGCACACTGTCCTCTGGATGCAGTTCAGGGAGAGTTGATGTAGCAGGGAGAGCTTAGGTTAGAGCAGGCAAATAGCCAGGGTTGTGCACTTGCGCTCCTTAGTGCCTATCATGTGGCACTAAAAGGTGTTTTTATCCTTGTTTAACTTAATTAAAGAAAAAAAAAAACTACTTAAAAAATAGTGTGGGGTCCCACCTAATTTTGATAACCAGCCAAGGTAAAGCAGACAGCTGCGAGCTGGAATTACCAGGCTGGGAAGGCCTATTCTTATTTGGCCCTTCACAGCCTAAAAGTAGCAGCTCGCAGCCACCCATGTATTCGTGCATCCTTTAGTTGCACTTTGCATCAGCTCTTCCCGATTAACCTGGTGAGGGGCCATAAGGCTAATATTTTTGAGGTTATCAGCTGTGAATTAATGCCAGCTGACAATTCACAGCTGATATTAATCCTAAAAATATTACCCAGATTGCCGTGACACCAGGGCAATTGGGAAGAGCCAAGGATAACTGCAAGAATTGGCACAACTAATGGATGTGCCAATTCTGGGGTGGCTGCGAGCTGCTATTTTTAGGCTGTGAAGGGCAAAATAACCATGGGTCTTCCCAGCCTGATAATGCTGGAAAAATGCTTGAGTTCCACATTGACTTCCATTATATTCGTTACTCAAGTCAAGCCCGTCCAAACGTCCAACCTGCTGAATTTGAGTAATGAGCACCCGAGCAGTTTACTGCTCACTCATCACTAGTGTGCACCTCTTCATAAATCAGGAGCATCTGACTCCATCATACCACTTAAGACCGGCAAGAACATCTCCGATGTTGATGAATTGGGCCAATGTTTTTTGTATTAGGGTCTAATAGTGGCAGTGTACTATTTGAGATTTTATGTTCACCCAAAGATTTAGCACACGCTGATTTTTTTGTTGCAGAGTTGGTGCAGTTTATCGTGCAGTTTGCGGTCCTAATAATCGTGCCAGCAAAGTCAATGAGAATTCTGAAGTGCTGTGCGCATGTTGCTTCTTTTTTTCCTTGCCGTTTTGGGTGCAGAAAAAAACCTGCAGCATGACAATTGTTGGAGCATATTTTTCTTGCGTTTTTTTAGCCCTTCTAGGCATTGATTTAATATAAAAAAACACATGACAAAAAAAATGAACTAAAAATGCATACTTTTTTTGGTGCATTTTCTGCCACAAGATGCGTTTTTTTGGTGCAGAAAATGTCTGCACCTAATCTGCAGCGTGTGCACATATCCTTAGAAGGATGGAGAGGTAAAATGTATCACTTCAGTATCCATCTCGGTCAGTATCAGGTCACTGCAGAAGCTATACCAATCCCTGGGAATGCTTTATCAGTCTATATATATGCTTACACTTACCCAGTCATGTGTGATGAATTATTATTTATACTAGATTATCTTTTAAAACCATCAAACTAACTTAATTTTATTCTGGCGTTATGTAAGTTGTGTAAAGTCTGGTTCAGCTTGTGCAGCCCGAAAACATTAGGTCGCTTCATGTACAATCTTATGTGAATTTCCTAAACCAGTTGATAGTCTATTGATTTCTGCTGCCACCTGGTGGAAATCTGTGTGAACTGAAAAAAAAATCCTCTTTAGCCATATCTGCGACACGCAGAGTGGCCAAACTAGTCCTAGGCGCTGCATGTGTAATATAGTCAATTATATCAATATTTTGAGATTTAATGCTACATTCAAGACGGTCTATGTTGAGATAAAATAAAGGTTATGACTAATGTAAAAGTCTTTCCTATTTTTTTCACTTGCGCTAATCACATGTCCGCCAGACGTCATTGGAGCGCTGTGTACCTACCGTGAACAGGTTGGACCGCCGCTTCGACTGTTTGCGCACCGGAGTAGGCGTGCTGGCTGTTGGGGGGACATCAATCCGCAGCTCTTTCTGACTGGTGCTGGGAGTGGAAGGGACTGATGAAGAATAGTCGCTCAGGCTGCCTCCTCCATTACTAGTCTGTGCAAAGAGATCATAAGAGGGCATCACAAAAATGTGTATGCTGAGACTTGTAGTTCTTGGATGCATTTATATTACCCATACTTGGTATGCAAACATAGTATTCTTGGACAGTCTACTGTGGGTAGCAAAGTGATCAATTGCGGCTAATTGATAAGAATGTACCTGGCTAATATGTACGGCTGAAACTTGTGCTGAGCACACGGACGTGTGGCTGGGAGAGTTGGGGAGAGACTTGCAGGGACCAATGGAGAGCTGCTGCTTCTTACGGGTCGCTACAATCTTCTGGGCAACTGCAGACAAAAGGAAGAAACAAGTGACCTATAGTGGCTCCTACAGGACTGTGAATTAAAAGCATATTTAATATTTGCATATTTGAGATATATATATATATATATATATATATATATATATATATATATATTACAAAAGTGAGTACACCCCTCACAATTTCATAAATATTTTATTGTGTCTTTTTATGGGACAACACTGCAGATATGACACTTTGATACAATGTACAGTGTCAGTGCGCAGCTTGTATAACAGTGTAAATTTGGTGCCCTCTAAATAACTCAACACACAGCCATTAATGTCTAAACCACTGACAACAAAAGTGAGTACACCCCAAAGGTGAAAATGGACAAATTGTGCTTAAAGTCTCAATATTTTGTGTGGCCACCATTTTTTTTTCTTCCAAGCACTGACTTATCTCTCTTGGGCATGGAGTTCACTAGGGCTTCAAGGGAGCCGCTGGATCCTCTTCCATCCTCCATGACATCACGGAGCTGATGGATGTTCGTGATCTTGTGCGCTTTCACTTTTCATATGAGGAACTCCCACAGATGCTCAATAGGGTTTAGGTCTGGAGATGCTTGGCCAATACAGCACCTTTACCAATAGTTTTTTTTAGCAAGGCAGTAGTTGTCTTGGAGGTGTGTTTGAGGTCGTTCTGTTGGAATACGAAGGGAGGGGATCATGCTCTGCTTCAATGTGTCACAGTACATGTTGGCATTCATGGTTCCCTCAATGAATTGTAGCTCCCCACAGCCGGCAGTATTCATGGAGTCCCAAACCATGACACTCCCACCACCATGCCAGACTGTAGGCAGGACACACTTGTCTTTGTCCTCCTCACCTGGTTGCTGCCACACATTTGACATCATCTGAATCAAATAAGTTTATTTTGGTCTCCTCAGACCATAGGCCATGGTCCTAGTATCCATGTCCGTAGTCTTCTTGTCTTTAGTAAACTGTTTGTGGGCTTTCTTGTACATCATCTTTAGAAGAGGCTTCATTCTGAGATGACAGCTATGCAGACCAATTTGATGCAGGGTGCGGCATATGGTCTCAGAACTGACTGGCTGACCTTCCCACGCCCCACCTCTTCAACCTCTACAGCAATGCTGGCAGCACTCATACATCCATTTTAAAAAGACAACCTTTGGATATGACGCGGAGCACATGCAATCAATTTCTTTAGTTGACTATGGCGACGCCTATTCTGAGTGTAACCTGTCTGGTTAAACCGCTGTATGGTCTTGGCCACCATACTGCAGCTCAGTGTCAAGATGTCACAATCTTCTCATAGCCTAGGCCATCTTTATGTTGAGCAACAATACTGTTTTTCAGATCCTCAGAGAATGCTTTCCTATGAGGTGCCATGTTGAACTTCCAGTGACCAGTATGAGAGTGTGTGTGAGAGAACACCAAATGTAACACACCTGCTCCCCATTCACATCTGAGACCTTGTAACACTAATGAGTCACATAACACTGCAGAGGGAAAATGGCTAACTGGGCACAATTTGGCTATTTTCACTTAGGGATGTACTCGCTTTTGCTTCTAGCAGTTTAGACATTAATGGCTGTGTGTTGAGTTATTTAGAGGAAACACCAAATTTAGACTGTTAAACAAGCTCGACACGGACTACTTTCCATTGTATGAAAGTGTCAGATCTTCAGTGTTGTCCCATGAAAAGATATCATGAAATATTTACAAAAATGTGAGGGGTGTACTCTGATTAGTGACAGAAATATTTAGATAAATATAATAGATTATATGCAACAGATACAGGACTAATCATGGACAGTACAATTTATGCAAGTCCTCACCCCTAAGGTTAAATTTAGTTTTCCAAGAACATATTATTGATCCAAGAGCTATCCATGAAAACATGGACAGTACACCAACAGACAACCCATGTTATTCAATAGGGCACATGAGAATCTTTTTGCCCTGATTATATCTTTGCCTAATTAAAATAAATTGTATAAATATATATATATATACATATACACATATATACACACTACACACACACATATATACACACACATCGTATTTTTCGCTTTATAAGACGCACTTTTGTTCCCCCAAATTTTGGGGGAAAGTAGGGGATGCGTCTTATTAACCGAATATAGGGGGGGGGTGTATATTATATATATTATACTGCAGGTCCGCTCTGGAGCGGTGCTGGGGGCAGGTGAAAGCTGCGGGCAGCAGCGTTAGATCTTCTGCTCCCGCTCATATAATATGCACAGCCGCTGTCCATCAGCGTGGTGATGAAACCGCATTGCACTGATGGGCTGGGACAGCGGGGCATATTATATCTGCCTGCGCCCACCTTTGATCGCACATGATCCCCCCTGTGTTAGATATGGCCCCCATACTGCTGCCCAAAGTAAAATAAAAAAAAAGCTTTACTTACCTCCTCCAGCGCTGATCTCCCGGTCTCCTGCTGCTGCTGTCTGTGATCAGGCACGCAGAGATGATATCACTCTGCCGTGCCGATCACATGACCGGCAGCAAGAACCAGGAAGTGGAGGAAGCCGCAGCTCAACTGCAAGGAGAAACAGCGCTGAGAAGGTAAGGAAAGAGTGTTTTATTTTATTATGGGCAGCAGCATGGGGGCATATCTAACACAGGGGAGATGTCCCATCTATAGGGGCCATGGGCAGCAGTATGGGGGCCATATCAAACACAGGGGAGGTGTGCCATCTATAGGGGCCATGGGCAGCACAGGGGGACGTGTCCCAGCACAAGGGGGCTATATTCAATATAAGGGGGCCATATCCAGATTAAGGGGGGCTAATTTTAGGATGGGGGGCTATGAGGGACATATACCCTATATGATTTGTTAGACGGACACTGGCATTATAAGATGGACCCCATTTAACATTAAAAAAAAAAAATTATTTTCCTTCACCAAATTTGGGGGTGCGTCTTATAATCAGGTGCGTCTTATAAAGCGAAAAATACGGCATATATATATATATATATATATATATATATATCATGTATAAATTATATATATGGTATTGCATTAGTTTCTTCCGTGCGTCGACTGAGACTCACCCATTCAAATCTATGGGTGCACAAAAAAAGAAAAACAAAAAAAACAAACAAAAACATACATACATATCCCATACGGAGACATCATATAGCATTTGATTTTCATGAATACATTGCAATACTGTAACATTCTTCTTTTTTTTTTTCTTTTAGAACTGCTGGTGTAGAAAAACATAGCAATGGATAACAAATTAGGGGGGGAATCAGCCGACGTTTCTGGATGAAGCTCGCACGATTGTCTATACGCTCGTGTGTGCTGGACTCAGAATGGTAAGCCGTAAATTGCCATCAGTAGTAATCATTTCCAGTTGTCTAGACTAGTTATACAGATTTTTCCCCCCTCTGGCTTCTTTATAATACTTGATAATTGGAATTAGGGTTCATGCACACGACACAGCGCAGTATGGAGTCATCAAACTCCATAGTCTGTATGGATATGTAGATATGTACAAGGAGTGTCCAGTGAAGTGTGCATTATGTATACAGGGGATAAGCCACATTCTGACCCGATACAAACAAAAAAAAGCCCTAATACAATTATGTGCATGAGCCCAAAATGTTACTAGTACCAATAATTATTATGATCATAGCATAAAATACTGCAACATCTTTCATCGAGTAGTATTTACAGAAATATGAAAAAAAATGCAAAAGGAAGATAATAGGAAGAAAAAAGAAAAAAAAAAATAAGACTTCACCAACATTAGCAAGCGAAGTAAATGTGGTATGTAAGAAATCAGCAAGTCCAATGTCATTTTACAAAACAGTAAAACTCAGCCATATATATAATCTCATCAAAAGGCAGCAATTTATAAAGCACAGGTTTATTCGAGACTGCACCTTTAACGGTGACATTAAGCCCATGTATAGTTTTTGGAACACAGTACTCCGCCCCCCGGTGCCCCCTGAGCTCTGCTCGGCCAGCGCCATGAATCCTACATTAGCCATAAAACATCCCCCCCTCCCCAAACCTGACACTCTCTCCTGGCCTCCCTCCCTTTCTCGCAACATTAAAACAAATTTATCTTCATTTATGTCGCAATTACCTCTCCGGGTTGTTAATTTGCTGGAAATGGAGCTATTCTTTAATTGCTCCTATTAATGGGGGGATTTAAATGTGCTTGTAATAAGCTGTTACCTTCAGTATGGGACAAAGTCACCCACAGCAGATCGGAGGAGAGCGAGATTCTCCAGGGGGAACAGGTCCACACTACACTGACAAAACTGGGGGACGATGACTTCTCAGAGACGCAGGGGTGCGATGCGCCCAGGGGTTAGTAGGATAAGGCAATGCCATGCATCAGGTGCCAACGATCATTGTAAAGGGTTAATGTGGCAGCCATCAGTTGTTTTCATAGGAATAGGAAAGAAATAATGACTTCATCAAAAATCAAATATAGACATGCTCCTGGACAGGGGGGCTTATGCTCGGCACTTGACGGCGAAGCACCTTTCGCCCCCTTTTTTTCCAGCATAGCGTTAATTTACAATACGATTATATTAAAAATGTAAGCTGCCTTTTCTCAGAGCAATTTTCCTGCTAAACGTCTGTTTCCAGGGGACAGATCTTAGAGATGAAGCTCGGAGCGCAGGAGAGATTTATAGCTGAGGAGGAAAGTCCTCCTACCCCTGATCTAGAGAGCTGATCCTAATAGCCCACGTTTATGGATTTATATGGCACTTAATGGGAAATTGCAGCAAAATAGGAGCAGAGTCAGCTGGAGACAGAATGTCACACAAATACGCAATTAATATAGCGGCCGGCTTCATAGTAATGTGATCTAGATAGACGGACGGAGAGATATTGATTGATATATTTATGGATAGGCACACGCAGAAAGACGAAGAATATACATTTATATTCTCTATATGATATACTAGGTCTTATCTCATACACAGCCAGCCTTCAGCCAACTGCAACCTCATTAATAAAAGGGGCACAAGTTGCCTTCCTTGCGCCAAATTAATAGTTTATATTCTATCTTTCCCCAGCCTCGGTAATTTGCCTATTTACATATAGGGATTATAACTATGATCACTCTTTTTGGTTTGTCAAAGAAAAAAAAATCATGTAAGAGCAGCTTAACACAGCCACGAGGGAGGAAAAAGGTAACGGAACCAGAAAGTAGGAGAACAACTCATTCTCACACGGGCCCCCGATCACAGCGCTCCAAACAACTGGTCATCACTCAGCTCCACCTACAGAATACTAATAAAAAGGATAAAAGGGGCTGCACATGTGGGCTGTGACCAAGAAATGGTAAAAAAATAAAATAAAATAAAAAACACATTCTTTTGATTATATAATTGTTGGGTTTAAATCTTTGTATTTTTTTGTTTTTTGAATGTACAAAAAAAAAAAAAATAATAATTTTGTTGAAAGATTTTCTCCTTCCAAAAAATAAAAATAATTTTTTTTCTCAGTTATTCTTAATGTAGGACGTATTGTAAGGTATGTCAACTATTGATGAGCGAGCACTACCATGCTCAGGTGCTCAGTACTGGTAACTAGTGATGAGCGGGGGCACTACCATGCTCAGGTGCTAAGTACTTGTAACTAGTGATGAGAGAGCACTACCATGCTCGGGTGCTCAGTACTGGTAACTAGTGATGAGCGGACACTACCATGCACAGGTGCTCAGTACTCGTAACTAGTGATGAGCGGGCACTACCATGCTCAGGTGCTCAGTACTGGTAACTAGTGATGAGCGGGCACTACCATGCTCGGGTGCTCAGTACTGGTAACTAGTAATGAGCGGCAACTACCATTCTCGGGTGCTCGGTACTGGTAACTAGTGATGAGCGGGCACTACCATTCTCAGGTGCTCGGTACTGGTGACTAGTGATGAGCGGGCACTACCATGCTCCGTACTTGTAACTAGTGATGAGCGGGCACTACCATGCTCCGTACTTGTAACAAGCAGTTGGATACTCAGAGGGGAACTATATGAGCACTGAGTATAATGGAAGTCAATGGGGGACTCAAGCATTTCTCAGAAAAATCTTCCAGAAAAATACTCGCATTCCCCATTGACTTCCATTATACTTGTGTACTCGAGTCACGCCCACCCGAGCGTCCAACTGTTCATTACGAGAACCCGAGCACGGTAGTGCTCACTCATCACTAGATACAAGTACCGAGCACCTGAGCATGCTAGTGCTCACACACTACTTACAAGTGCCGAGCACCCAAGCATGGTAGTGCCCGCTCATCACTAGTTCCGAACACCGATCACCTGAGCATGGTAGTGCTCGCTCATCACAAGTCAAGCATTTTTCTAGAAGATCTTCCCAAAACATCCTCAAGTTCCCCATTGACTTCTATTATACTCGGTACACAAGTCAAGAATGTCCGAACATCCAACTGCTCATTACGAGACCTGAGCATGGTCGTAACTGCTCATCACAAGTTACGAGTACTGAGCACCGAGCATACTAGTGTTAGCTTATCACGCATATCAAGATGGTAAAAATGTGCAGTGGGGAAATAAGTATTTGATACGCTACCAATTTTGTACGTTTTCCCACCTACAAAGAATTGAGAGGTCTGTAATTTTTATTGTAGGTACACTTCAACTGTGACAGACAAAATCCAAAAATAAATCCAGAAAATGACATTGCATTATTTTTAAATAATGAATTTGCATTTTATTGCATGAAATAAGTATTTGATACAATAGAAAAACAGAACTTAATATTTGGTACAGAAACATTTGTTTGTAATTACAGGGGTCAGACATTTCCTGTAGTTATTGACCACGTTTGCACACACTGCAGCAGTGATCTTCTCCAGATCGTTCAGGTTTCAGGGCTGTCACTGGGCAACATTGAGTTTTAGCTCCTACCAAACATTTTCTATTGGGTTCAGGTCTGGAGACTGGCTAGGCCACATCAGGACCTTGAAATGCTTCTTACGAGCCACTCCTTATTTGCCCTGGCTGTGTTTTGGGTCACAGTCATGTTGGAAGACCCAGCCACGACCCATTTTTAATGCTCTTACTAAGCGAAGGAGGTTGTTGGCCAAAATCTCGCAATATATGACCCCACCTATCCTCCCTTCAATACGATGCAGCCGTCCTGTCCCTTTTGCAAAAAAACAGCCCAAAAGTATAATGTTTCCACCCTCATGTTTCACGGTTGGAATGGTGTTCTTGTGGCTGTACTCATCCTCCTTCCTCCAAACACAGCGAGTGGACTTAATACCGTTCTATTTTGGTCTCATCTGACCACATAACATTCTCTCATGCCTTCTCTGGATTATCTAGATAGTTATTGGCGAACTTGGCCTTGACATGATCTGACGTGAGCAGGGGGACCTTGCGGGTCTTGCAAAATTTTAATCCATGACAGCGTAGTGTGTTACAATAACCTTTGAGACTGTGGTCCCAACTCACTTCAAGGCATTGACCAGGTCCTCCCATGAAGTTCTGGGCTGATTCCTGACTTTTCTCAGAATCATCCTTAACCCATGATCTTGCATGGGACCTTAGACCGAGTAAGATTGACAGTCATGCGTTTCTCCCATTTTCTAATAATTGCACCAACAGTTGTTGCCTTCTCACCAAGCTGCTTGCCTATTGACCTGTAGCCCATCCCAGCCTTGTACAGGTCTACAATTTTGTCCCTGGTGTCTTTAGACAGCTCTATGGTATTGGCCATGATGGAGAGGTCGGAGTGTGACTTAGTGTGTGAACAGGTATCTTTTAGCAGTTAACAAGTTCAAACAGTTGCAATTAATACAGGTAATGAGTGCAGAGTAGGAGGGCTTCATAAAGAAAAAAATAACAGGTCTGTGAGAGCCAGAATTGTTGCTGGTTGGTAGGTGATCAAATACTTATTTTATGCAATAAAATGCAAACTAATTATTTAAAAATCATACAATGTGATTTTCTGGATTTTATTTTGTCTGTCACAGTTGAGGTGTACCTACGATGAAAATTACAGACCTCTCCATTCTTTGTAGGTGGGAAAACGAGTAAAATTGGCCGTGAATCAAATACCCAACTGTACATGTTATTATTACATTCGATGAGAAACAAAGATTTACTTCTCTAGACATACCCTCAAACACAAGATTTCCGGGGGAAAAATATGAAAGCTGTACCTCACCCCATATATTTCCTGCCTGTACTAGTAAAAACTAGTTGAGAAAACATTGATAAAATAAAGATACACTTAAGAAAAAATATTATTTCATTGTACTTTCTATGTTCCGTCCGTTTTCACTAAAAGTCAATGGTTTAATAAAAGTTTGGACAGGTTACCACCTCCCTTACTTTTTAAAAAAACGGAGACGAAAAAAAGAAGGATACCACACAGATGACAGGTGAGAAAAAACCTTCACACGGCTGTAAGGGTATGTGCACACGTTGCTTTTTTTTCCGCGCGGAAAAAAACGCACCCTCTGGCAGAGGGGAGAATAGTAAACAATGCTTTTTGAGAAACAACGCATCGAAAACGCATGCGTTTTTCATGCGTTTTTCATGTGTTTTTTTAGGTGCGTTTTTTAAGACTTGTCAGTGTTAATAAAGTTGGTTGAACACAGACCTTTGGAAAAAAAAAAAAAAAACCTGTGATGTCATTTCCTTCCCCACATTCTGTTTGGATAAATGGGAGGGCTTGGAATGGAAGGAGCACCATTTGAATTTTGGAAAAGTTGAAATAAACTTTGCGCACCATGTCACATTAGCAGGGCCCCTTGGGTACCTATATGTCAGAAAACCCCCACAAGTGACCCCATTTTGGAATCTGCACCCCTCAAGGATTTTATTCAGGAGTATATTAAGCATTTTGAATCCACAGCTACTTCACCCAAAATGTTGCTGTAGCAACAATATTCTCACTTTTAGGCCCGTTTCACACGTCAGTGAAAAACACTGACGTTTTTCACTAGCGTGTAAAACACGCACATGTCCCTCCGTGTGCCGTGAATCACGGCACACATGGGTTGTCTAAGTGCAATCCGGGCTCCGTTCTCCGTGGCCCGTGATTGCACTTAGAGATTAACTCACCTGTGCCCGCTCCCGCTCTCCATGGTGCTGATCGCTCCCGCGGTGCAGCATCCGGCCGGCGCTGACCCCTGCAGCAGCTGCTTCCAGGTCGGCTGTGTCGCACATCATGAATATGCGCGACAATAATGAGCCGGCTCAGAAGCAGCAGGGAGAACGGGCTGCAGAGGACATCGCTGGACGCCGGGTGAGTTAAAATGATTTTTATTTTAAAAGCACGTTTTTTTCTGGCACGTGTTTCACGGACCACACCACTGCGTGGTCCGTGGAACATCAGTGATGCCAGAAAAAAATGGACATGTCTCCGTGCGGCAATCACGCACACGCGGGTACGCCGCACCGAGACACGTGCAGTGAAAAATCACTGATGTGTGAGCAGACCCATTCATTATAATGGATCTGCGTATGTCAGTGATTCTGGTACGTTTAAAAAAAGCACAAACGTCCCAGAATCACTGACGTGTGAAAGAGGCCTAAGGCTATGTGGCCATGATCCAGCGACACGGCGTCTAGTACCCAGTGTCAGCCTTCCTGCAGAGATGTGAGTGTTTCCCACGGGAGAACGCAGCTGGCCATGCCCACGATTTGGGTTCAGGCTGCTGTGGAGCTCTATGCTACCTGCAGAGAACACTCATCTACGCAGCATAAATTGACATGCTGAGGCTCGGGAAGCTGCGCCACCGGTCGGTTTATGCTGCGGAGAAGAGAAGCACAGTGGGCATGAGATTTCTAAAAATCCCTCCACTGTGCTTCTACTGCACAACGCAGCGTCATGGATGCAGGGAAAACAATCTGCGCCCAAAACGCTGCAAACCCCGATTGTGGGCATCCAGCCTAAAAAGCGTCAATGGAGGTCAAATATATATACAACGTCCCACCCCCCCCCCTGCATATTCTAAGCTGGCACCTTTAGTACCTTTCATGTGGCACTAAAGGGTGCCTAGCCTAGTTTTTATCACAAAAACAAAAAAAAAAAAATGGCGTGGGGTCCCCCCTATTTTTGATAGCCAGTCAGGGTAAAGCAGACAGCTGTAGCCTGCAAACCACAGCTGACAGCTTCATCTTGGCTGGTGATCAATTTGGAGGGCTCCCCAGGTTTTTTTTTTAATTTATAAATAAAAATAATAAAAAAAAAACAACATGGGGTCCCCCCAAATTAGATCACCAGCCAAGGTGAAGCTGACAGCTGAGGTCTGGTATTCTCAGGGTGGGAAGAGCCATGGTTATTGGACTCTCCCCAGCCTAAAAATAGCAGGCCACAGCCGCCCCAGAAGTGGCGCATCCATTAGATGCGCCAATCCTGGCGCTTCGCCCCAACTCATCCCGTGCCCTGGTGCGTTGGCTAACGGGGTAATAAATGGGGTTGATACCAGATGTGTAATGTCACCTGGCATCAAGCCCAGCAATTAGTGATGTCACGGCGTCTATCAGACACCCGACATAACTAATTGACAGTAAACAAAAGCAAAAAAAGACAACAAAAAATTTTTTATTAGAAAAAACACTCCCCAAATCATTCCCTTGTTCTCCAATTTAATAAAAAAAATGGGTCCGCAGAAATCCATTTGGATATCCCACGTCGCCTCTGGACCTTCTAGAATATGGGGGCACGTTCAGGGAACGTATCCCCCATTTTCTAGGAGGGCAGACCCTCCATTTGAGGAGAGTGGGTGCAAAAATCTGCACCCACTCTCCCCGGGTCACAGCTGCAGAGTGCGAGCAGCCAGCACAGCTCTCTGAACACAGTGCTGGCTGTCAGCTGCTCTGCTCATGTGACCGGCCAGCGTCTGCTGTGAAGGAGGAGGGGGCCGCGGGGGATCAGCGCTGCGACCGGACAGGTATGTATGACACCGGGGGGAATTGGGGTGAACGGGCAGGGCCTGGGGAACAGTTTTCTGTCGCATGTGTTATTCCACATGCGACAGAAATCATAGGAGCAGGGCGGCCGGTGCGCTACTGTGCGCGCGGCCATGTTGGATTTTCGGGAGGGGGGTCAGGGGTCGGGGCGGGCACTTTGGCGACACTGGGGGCTTTGCCAGGAAGTGAGGTCAACAGGAAACCTCTTGACCTCACTTCCAGGAAAATGCCTGCGTTCTGGCGTGCCGACAAAGGCCGCGGACCGCAACAAAAAAGCAGGTCCATGCGGTGTAGCTGCGTTCTGACCCCACATCATTGATTCAATGGGGGAGAGAACGCAGCCACACCGCACAAAAGAAGTGACATGCTGCTTTTCTTTCCGCACCGATTTTTGGCATCCAAAACGCTGCGGAAAGAAACGCAGCGTGTGCACTCATTTTTCAGCTTTCCCATACACTTTGCTGGGAAAGCTGAACGCATGCAATTTGCCACTGAAACGCTGCGGTTCAAAACGCAGCGTTTCCGCGGTAAAAAACGCAACGTGTGCACACAGCCTAAATATAGACACAGGTGAGTGAATATAGCCTAGGTGCGGACTGCTCCCCTCCATCCTGACCGAATACACTGACATTCTTCCATGAATGTAAGTCAAATAGTTATTCATGCCCAATTTACACACGCCTGAAAAAAAATCTGCTTACAATAATGAATTCTCGGCTGATTATTGCCGCTGATTCTGCAGGAAAAAGAGATGCGGATTAGCTTGGCTGAAATACAATGGCAGCTCTACAGTCATTGAAAAACATTAATCTGCGCTGGACTCTCCATCCCCAAATCCGAGTGGTAAATATACAGCAAATTCGTAAAGGGTGACACTAATTATTTAGTGTTGGAGTATGTATATTTACATATTATATATGTACATGTTATATATATGTACATGTTTATATGTATATATATATATATATATATATATATATATATATATATATACACACACACATATATATATATTATATATATATATATATATACACATACACACATACATACACACACACACATATATATATATATACATACATATATATATATACACATATATATATATATATATATATATATATATATATATATAAATATTTACACACATATATATACACACACATGCACATTATGCATTACATATATATATACACACACACACACACGCACACTATATATACGCTTACACACACACATACTCACACGTGTATTGGTATAGCAACAGCAGCCCATCGTGTAATGTGTCCAGTAATGATCAGATTTACCCACATCACAGATCTGAACTTAGAAGTTCGGGCTCAGATGTTTTATTGTTTCTTCCCAGTGAACTGAGCAGAACACTAATCCCTTTCCTCAGATATCCAGGGTGGACAATGGTAACACAGACTAGAATCACTACTGTGATCGGCTTAATGGACAAAAGAACATTTCTTCAATAGAGAAGCCCTGCAATGAGTTACTGATATTCCAGATTCACAGGCCAGATGCCAGTTGAAATGTTGCACTTCTCAATGCTGGGGAATAAGTGATCACTACGGGCTGTCACTAAAGATGGGATGGCATGAATAATAATAATAAACAATATTATGCATACATACATTATACACACACACACACACACACACACACACAGTATAGAAGAAAAGTGAGTACACCCCTCCCATTTCTGTAAATATATTGTTTCATGGGACAACACTGAAGATCTGACACTATGATACAATGTAAAGTAGTCAGTATCCAGCTTGTATAACAGTGTATATTTGGTGTGCCCTCTAAATAACACACAGCCATTGATGCCAAAACCGCTGAAACAAAGTACACTCCTAAGTGAAAATGGCCAAATTGTGCCCAATTAGCTATTTTCCCTCCCCGATGTCATGTGACTCATTAGTATTACAAGGTCTCAGGTGTGAATGGGGAGCGGGTAGGTTACATTTGGTGTTATCGCTCACACACTTTCTCATACTGGTCACTGGAAGTACATCATGGCTCCTCATGGCAAAGAATTCTTTGAGGATTTGAGAAAAAAAATAATTGTTTGTCTACATAAGATGGCCGAGGCTATCAGCAGATTGGCAACACCCTGAAACTAAGCTGCAGTTCGGTGGCCAAGACCATACAGTGGTTTAACAAGACAGGACCCACTCAGAACAGGTCTCACCATGATCAACCAAAGGGACTGAGTGCACATGCTCAGCGTCATATCTAGAGGTTGTGTTTTCATAATAGACGTACAAGTGCTGCCAGCATTGCTGCAGAGGTTACAGGAGTGGGGGGGGGGGTCCACGTGTCAGTGCTCACAACATATGTGGCACACTGCAGAGGGTACAGGGGTGGGTGGGTCAGCCTGTCAGTGCTCAGACCATACGCTGCACACTCCATCAAAATGCTCTGCATGGCTGTCGCCCCAGAAGGAAGCTTCTTTTAAAGATGATGCACAAGAAAGCCCACAAACAGTTTGATGAAGACAAGCAGACTAAAGGCCCCGTCACACTAAGCAACATCGCTAGCAACATCGCTGCTAACGAACAACTTTTGTGACGTTGCTAGCGATGTTGCTGTGTGTGACATCCAGCAACAACCTGGCCCCTGCTGTGAGGTCGTTGGTTGTTGCTGAATGTCCTGGGCCATTTTTTAGTTGTTGCTGTCCCGCTGTGAAGCACAGATCGCTGTGTGTGACAGCGAGACAGCAACAACTAAATGTGCAGGCAGCAGGAGCCGGCTTCTGCAGGGGCTGGTAACCAATGTAAACATCGGGTAACCAAGAAGCCCTGTCCTTGGTTACCCGATATTTACCTTCGATACCAGCCTCTCTCACTGCCTGTGCTGCCGGCTCCTGCTCTGTGCACATGTAGCTAGCTGCAGGACACATCGGGTTAATTAACCTGATGTGTGCTGTAAGTAGGAGAGCAGGGAGCCAGCACTAAGCATTGTGCGCTGCTCCCTGCTCTGTGCACATTTAGCTGCAGCACACATCAGGTAATTAACCCGTTGTGTGCTGTAAGTAGGAGAGCAGGGAGCCAGCGCTCAGTGTGCGCTGCTCCCTGCTCTCTGCACGTGTGGCTGGACACTGGTTGCTGGTGAGCTCACCAGCAACTCGTGTAGCCACGCTCCAGCGATCCCTGCCAGGTCAGGTTGCTGGTGGGATCGCTGGAGCGTCGCAGTGTGACAGCTCACCAGCAACCTCCTAGCAACTTACCAGCGATCCCTATCGTTGTTGGGATCGCTGGTAAGTTGCTTAGTGTGACGGTACCTTATGAACTTGGTTTACTCAAACCAGGTCCTTTGGTCTGATGAGACAATGATAAACTTATTTGGCTCAGATTGTGACAAGCGTCTGTGGAGGCAACCAGTGGAAGAGTACAAAGACAAGTGTACCCTTGAACCCTGCCTACAATCAAGCATGGTGGTAAGACTATCAAGATTTGGGGCTGTATGAATGCTGCTGGCTGGGGGGAGGGAGTGGGGGGGACTACAGTTCATTAAGGAAACCATGAATGACTATATTAACTGTGATATACAGAAGCAGAGCTTGATCCCCTCAGTTAGGAAACTGGGCCGCAGGGCAGTATTCCAACAGGATAACGACCCCAAACACACCTCCAAGACGACCATTGCCTTGCTAAAGAAACTGTTGGTAAAGATGCTGGACTGACAAAACATGGCTCCAGAACCAAACCCTATTGAGCATCTGCGGAACATCCTCAAATGGATGGAGGAAGAGTGCAAGGTCTCTAAAATCCACCAGCTCCATGATGTTGTCATGGAGAATGGAAGAGGATCCAGCGGCTCCTGTGAAGTTCTAGAGAACTGTATGCCTAATAGAGTTAAGGCAGTGCTTAAAAACAGCAGTAGCCACACAAGATATTGACACTTTGGGCACTATTTGGCCATTTTCACTTAGGGGTGTACTCACTTTTGTTGCCAGTGGTTTAGACATTATTGGCTGTGTGTAGTCATTTAGAGGGCACACCAAATTGACACATTATAGGGTGTATTCACTTTAGAGATATACTGTATATACAAACACATATGATAACTAGTATACAGTGTGTCCACCCATATCCTGTCCATCACCATTAACTTGCGAACGGCGGCAGCTATGGGAATAGAAGTGGTGTCTAGGTATAGTAAAGTAGCCATGCGCTACGCAATGAAACCACCTATAGCGCCACCTGGTAAAAAACAACGGGGTTAGTATTTTTATCTCGAAAATGAAAAGAGATAGAGAAAAATCTTGAATTAAAAAAATTGGAGGGCATCATCAATTCAATACGACTCGACACCTTGCATACAGAAATGCTATGATATGAAACCCATGACCCCCCCAAAACATTGATTGCTGGTCACGCATATGGTGCTCATTTAACTTTGATGCTCAAAGTGGCCATCGTCAGCTGCAATGCACATCTGGACTCTGGACAGCATACTGTATCTTGCTGCACGTTGTGCAATATGGTAGGTGACACGTTTGCACAAGCATCTGTGCAATACATCGTCGTCGGTCCTGCAATGTTGGTGGAAGGGTCGCATACACCTGCTGTTTGATGTGACCTCACAGAACGAAGTCCAATGGGGTCAGGTCAGGTGAGCGTGGAGGCCACTCCACACAGCCACCACACCCAATCACTTGTAGGAAGGTCTCCATGAGGTATCGCTTCACAACCGCAGCCTTGTGAGTTTTACACGTTCTAATCATAGCATTTCTGTATGCAAGGTGTCGATTTGGATTGAATTGATGATGCCCTACAACTTTGTAATTCACTTTTTTTCTCTATCTCGTTCCATTTTTGAGATAAAAATGCTAACTCCATTGTTTTCCACCAGGTGGCGCTATAGGTGGTTTCATTGCATGGTGCATGGCTACTTTACTATACCTAGACACCACTCATATGCCTATAGCTGCCGCCACTCACAAGTTAATGGCGGTGGACAGGATATGGGTGGACACACTGTACACACACATTATATATATATATATATATATATATATATATATATATATATATATATACACACACACACACACACACACACACACCCCCCTGTTTATATCAATTCAATATATTAGATGAACACGACCCTTGGAAATGATATTACTGCAGAGGAACTCGACACAGCGGTGTCTAAAATAATGTAATTAACAGTTACATACATAATAGCATTATTTTATGTGCAATTGCTTAATTTTAAAGGGAACCTGTCATCAGAAATTTAGCTTGAAACCTAAAAGTGTCCCCCTCTGCAGCTCCTGGGCTGCATTCTAGCAGGTTCCTGTACTTTTTGTGGCGCCTTTTAAACCAAATTAAATACTTTATAAACTTGCACCTTTTGCTATGTACATTTTGTAAATCGTCCATGGGGGCGGGCTCTCTGGCGTCCGTTGCTGTCCCGCCTGCACATTGACGCCGTCCCCCCACGCTCCATTTCGTACATCAGGACGCCGCCCACTGCGCCCGAGGTCCCGCCCTCGCCAGGACTGCTGGTGACGTGTGTCACAGGCACGAGTTATGGGCGGCGCTGTGATTGCATCGCAAGTGCCCGCCCATAATCTTGTGGACGCGCTGTCCCCACTGCCTCCAGCGTTCTGCGCAAGCGCACGCTGGCCAGATGACCCGACATCACCTCCTTCCCATCTTACCCTGCAGCAGGGCAAGATGTGAAATAGGTGACGTCGGGTCATCTGGCCAGCGAGCGTTTGCGCAGAACGCTGGAGGAAGAGGGGAAAGTGCGGTCACGAGGTTATGGGCGGTACTTTCTGATGACACTCACAGCGCCACCCATAACCTCGTGCCTGCGCAAAACGTCACCAGCGGTCACACGTGCACGTAGTGCACAGTCCCGCTACAGTCGCACAGCGCATGCGCGGGATGTCGGGCGCCCAGGGGCGCCGTCCTGAGGTTTGAAATTCAGCGTTGGGGGGCGGCGTAAATCGGCAGGAGGACAGCAACGGACGCCAGGCAGCCCGCCCCCATGGATAATTTACGAAATTTACATACGAAACGGTTCAAGTTTATAAAGTGTTTATTTTGGTATAAAAGGGGCCAGAAAAAGTAGAGGAACCTTGCTAGAATGCAGCCCACGAGCTGCAGAGGGGGAAACTTTTAGCTTTATAGCTAAATTTCTGATGACAGGTTCCCTTTAAAGAGAGCTTGACATCTACAAAGTTCATCATACCTTTATATTATTGTAATTTTTACCTTTTGTTTTTCTTTCATAATAGTTCTATAATTACGAGAATGAAACATTCTCTTTCTTTAAGTCAATTGTATAAGATAAATAGAAGTTTTGGATTTTAATCACCCAAAAGTACATAACCCTGTTCGTGGTACACAGCCTCCATGTTTAGTTCCCCATTACTGGATCATTCTGTCCATATCTTTCCTGCTTCGTTATTGCACGGTCCTGGTGGTCATTTTTGCTCTAGTGCAACCTCCTACACACTATTCCAGTTTCTGGTGATTTATAGACACGATGCTCTCACCACTTGCTACAACCTATGTTTTTCCTCTGTCCCCTCCACTCTATCCTAAACTCTGCAGCCCGCTTAGGCTACTTTCACACATCCGGCTTGAGCTCTGCAGCTCAATCCGGCTGTGCAAGCTATGCAACGGATGCGGTGAAAACACCGCATCCTTTGCATAAGTTTTTCCTTTGCGGCCAGTCCGGTTTTTGCCGCTTGCGGCATGCTACTGAGCATGCGCAGTGGCAAAAACCGCATACGGCGGCCAGATGCGGTTATTGCCGCATCGCGCCGCATCCGGCCGCCATAGGCAAGCATTGAAAAATGCGCCGCATCGGCCGAATGCGGCGCGATGCGTTTTTTTTTGCCGCACGAAAAAACGTGCCAGGCAACGTTCCATCCGGCCGCCGCATCGGCTAAATCTGCCGCATGCGGCAAAAACCGGACTGAACGCAAGGCCATGCGGCACAATGCGGCACTAATTAAAGTCTATGCAGGAAAATCGCAACCGGCAGCAAAAAAAAAACGGTTGCGATTTTCCTGCAAAGTGCCGGATTGTGCCGCATAGCAAAAACCGGAGGTGTGAAAGCAGCCTTAATCCACCTCTCCCCTCGCTATTCCCCAGCCTCTCCTCTCTGCCAATCCCTTCACTAGCTTCCCATCGCCCAAAAACTCCAGTTCCAAACATTAACCATGACCTACAAAGCCATCCACAACCTGTCTCCTCCCTACATTTGTGACCTAGTCTCCCGGTACCTACCTGCACGTAACCTCAGATCCTCACAAGACCTCCTTCTCTACTTCTCTCTTATCTCATCTTCCCACAATCGCATACAAAATTTCTCCCGTGCCTCCCCCATTCTCTGGAACGCTCTACCTCAGCATATCAGACTCTCCCCTACCGTGAAAAGCTTCAAGAGGAATATGAAGACCTACCTCATCCGACAAGCCTACAACCTGCCGTAACCCTCAGTCCAGTAGACCACTGCGCAACCAGCTCTGTCCTCACCTATTGTACCCTCACCTATCCGCTGTAGACTGTGAGCCCTCGCGGGCAGGGTCCTCTCTCTCCTCCTGTACCTGTCTGTTTTGTACTGTTAATGATTGTTGTACTAGTTTTTATGTATACCCTTTGTTGTAAAGCACCAGAGAATTAATGGCGCTATAATAATAAATAATAATAATAGTACTACAGTATACCAAAAATCATATTCTTGGACACAAGTCTACAATACAGACAATTAATAAACACGGGATAAATCCACAAATTGATGACGTGGGCTCTGCCTGGCACTAACACTGTTCTTTTAATCTGTGCAGCCACAACTAGGAAGACAGTGAGAAGTTTGCTCTCTTCTAAACGCAGCCAGAAATCTTATATTTATGGGTTTCGGATTATGCCACATTCACCATTAACATCCAGTTTTGAAGCTTCATTTTGCAGCTCTCTCACCCTTGCACAACTCAAAGCTCATCCAGACAGACAGGGAATGCTCGGAGGGCACATTAATATACCTCAAAGGTTACAAGACATGGCCTGCTGGCTCCTGCCTACTTATTTCATGGGTTATTACCAACCTCAGCAAATCTCCTTTTTTCAGAAGTGCAATAGCCCCATCTGCTGTACACTGTAGGTATTGCTGACACACAGGCATAGTAGACAATATCATAATGTGCATTAATACTTGTGTGACGGTCACACGGTTCCTACCAATACCAGTCGACCTCATTGCAAACAATGGTGAAAACACAAGTAAAATCACGGGTAAAAATGAGCACATTTTCTCCATCTGGATAGATTAATCTCGCTTCACTGCCAAATGTCGGGTGCTCAGAAAAATAAAACATGAGTATTTCTTGCACACCACAAAAGGAAAAAAAATAAAGCAGAAATTCTTACTCAAATTAGTTTTTCATAAGCGACCCTGTGCATTAAAAGCCAACCAACGTTTCGGCGTATACCACCTTTTTCAAGGCAAGTCTAAAAATAAGGGTCGTGTAGGTAAATGTGACAGAGCCAATTTCATGTTGTTGCAGCTTATATATAGTATATGGCAGGCAGAATTGGCCGCTCCAGCAGCTATTACTGGGTATTACCGGAGCTGTGCTGTGTCAGACGTGAGCGGGGGAAATAGTCACGTCACTCGTTCCGAATTTGCTCAGTTGATCCTGAACTTTCCCATTTACCTACCTAACCCCCATTTTTAAACTTCCCTTGAAAAAGGTGATATACACTAAAACGTTGGTTGTCTTTAAATGCACTGGGTCACGGAATAAAAATTCATTTGCACAAGAAGTCCTGAATTTTCCTCCTGCGGTGTGCCGGACATACGCTCTACTATCACATCCTATGATGACAGCTCTCAGCTATACCAACAGCAGCTAGCAGATTAGGGATCACAACAAAAACAGGAAAAATATTTTTGGTGTGGTTTACTTTGAAAAAACCATATCCATATTATAAAAAATGATGGCAAATGTATATGATCGGTGGCGACCTCTGGACCCCACCCAACCGCTGCACTACATCACATTCACAATTGAGAGCAATGGAAACCCATCCTATAGGGTGGAAAAAGTCAGTCCCAAAGATACATTTTGAGAAATACTTTCCAAATCTTACAGACTGGGATCTAATTCTTTCCTTGGTGCTCAATATATAGTATCTAGTCACATAAGGTATAGCGCCTAGGCACGGCAGGCACGGCCACTGAGCACAGCTCCTAGGCACATCAGGTATGGCTTCTAGGCACAGATCCTAGGAATATCAGGCATATTGAATATGGCTCCTAGTCATAGTGGGTATGGCTCATAGGCACAGATCCTAGGTGTATCGGGTATGCCTCCTAGGCACAGCAGGTACGGCCACTAGGCACAGCTCTTACACACATCGGATATGGCTCCTAGGCTCAGCAGATATATGGCTCCTAGGCACAGTGGGTACAGCCAGTAGGCACAGCTCCTAGGCATGCAGGGTATGGATCCTAGGCATATCAGTTATGGCTCCTAGGCACAGCGGGTACAACTCCTAGACATATTGTCATATTCATAAGCCTTAAGCAATGAAAACCTTCTCTCAATCGTCTTTTCTACAAAACTATTCTCATGGATTTGCAAATCTAAAAGGTTATTCCCATATCCAAGATCCTATCCCAATAAGTAGTAGGTGTATTAATAATAATAATAATAATTGCTCATATTACTATTACAGTGGAACCTTGGTTTACGAGAAAAATCCGCTCAGGGAGTGTGCTTGTAAACAAAGTTACTCGTCTAGCAAAGCAAAATTTTCCATAGGAAATAATGCAAGCTCAGACAATTCGTTCCACAACTTGTTCAATGTCCCATTCTGGTCCCCTATTGTGCCATTGTGTATATATACACACACACACACACACACCTTACCTTCTGTTCCCTCATCGGCCTCCTGGTTCTTGTAGTCCGCCGGTACAGGATGTGTATCAGGTAATCATTGTAACCGATGCTGGAGCTTCCGCTGCCAGAGCACTGACGTCAAAGGCAGGAGCCGTTTGCCTCTGATTGGCCAGCGTGCTGCCTATGAGAAATGGCCGACAGCGGAAGTTCCTCCATCGTTGCGATGGTAACCCGATACACATCCTGTACCGGCGGACTACAAGAACCAGGAGGTTGTCGAGGGAACAGAAGGTAAGGTCAGCATAATGTGTGTGTGCGTGGACTGCAAGAGCGGGTCAGAGCGCGGTGAAGGTACGGAACCGGAAGTGTGTGCGGTATTTGCTCGTACAGCAAAGCTTGCTCGTAAACTGAGTTACAAATTTACAGCAATCTTTGCTCGTATGGTGAAATACTCGCACACCAAGTTACTCGTAAACCGAGGTTCCACTGTACTATATCACTTACTATATATTGGGATAGGTTCTTGGAGATGGGAATAACCCTTTAACCAGCAGTAAATTTGGTTCAGAATCCAGTGTTAAATTTCTGACATGTTTTTATGATGTGTCATAAAATCACTTTTGTCAAGTGCCTAGGGAGGCACAGCAACAGAGGAGATAGCCTGCAAGTGCCCCCTTATCCACCTTTTGTTTATAATATAATGAATCATATAAAATGGAGCGCTGAGCTTTTGACATACATGCAAAACAAGCTCTTATTAAAAGCAGTGCAAATAGTACAGAGTTGAAGCCCCTAGTAATAAATAATAATGTCACTTCATATTTACTCCTTTTGTATCCATTTTGATGGATTTAGGCTGCTTTTACATCAGCGTTTTTTTTGCCTGACGGCAAAAAAACACAAAGTGCATCTGACCGGATCCTGTGGATTGTACGTGCAAAGCATGCAACCGCAACTGTTATTTACCGGATCCTTCTACTTGCGATGGATGCAGTGGGACATATTGGCCGGCACTGGAGTCAGCTGACTCCTGATCTCACAGCCCGCACACGCTGCGATGGATGCAGGTTAACAGCAGTCACTGGCTGCTGCCGATCACATGTGACTGTGTGCGGTCAGGAGTCAGCTGAGTTCAGATCAGCTGACTCCAGTGTCGGCTGATTACTTGTTCTGTGTCCCCCTGCATCCATCGCAGCGTGTGCGGGCTGTGAAGTCAATCGAGTTCAGATCAGCCGACTGTGTGCCGGACGAACTCAGCTGACCTCACAGCCCGCACACGCTGCGATTGATGCAGGGGTCACAGAACAAGTAATCGGCTGACACTGGAGTCAGCTGATCTGATTACTTGTTCTGCTGGCTGTGTGGTCAGGAAAATGCTCAATGGGCGAAGCCCATATCTATTTTTTTTTTTATTTATTAAAAAAAAAAACAAAAAGAAAAAAAAAACCCGAACACAAAACCCTATCCCTAGGGTTAGGGGTAAAACAAAAAAAATGCGTGGGCTCCCGCTGCATTTTCTATTGCTAAGGGTACCCAAGCAACTACTGGCTGCTTAGTGTTACCTTCACTGGCAATAGAAGATCCAGGAAAGCCCCCTTTTTTTTTTTTTTTTAAGTTTTTTGACCAAAAACTAAAACAAAAATAAAAAAAAATGACGCGGGCTTCGCCCTATTTTTGTATGTAATAAGGTAATATAAGGAAGCCCTTTTTTAATTATTTCATGAAATAATTAAAAACAAAAAAAAAAATGACGTGGGCTATGCCCAATTTTTGTGTCCGGCCAAGTACAACTAGGCAGTTGGGAATTAGAATCCGCAGCGCAGGGTAGCCCAAGCTTTCTGCCCCCTTCCCGCTGCAAATTGCATTCCTACCAGAATGCCATAACTTTTGGTAGAGCAGGATCCAGCTCGTTGAACTGCATTCCAGGTACCGCCGCAATGTGAAGGATTCAGTGAGATGCAGTATTTTGTCGAAGGTCAAAAACACTACAAGTAGCGTTTTTGAAAAAAGATAAAATACTGCATCTCACCGGATCCAGTGTATGATGCACGTGACCGTATCTTGCCGCGACTCCATTGCAAATGAATTGAAATTACAACGCATTTGTAAAGGATCCGCTCATATGCGTCTTGCTATTCTTTGCCGACTGGCAAAAAAACGCTGATGTGAAAGCAGCCTTACATGATCAGAGTATGTCCCTTGGACCAGCAGGTGAGTACAGCACAGTGATCTGCAAATGTGTCGACCCCATGTAGAAAATCTATCAAAGGCTGCCCCATTTCATTTTAGCATTTGTATCAGGGGAGACGCAGTACCCGGACCTCCTCCAGTCCCACTGAACTGATCTTAGGTCACCACAGCTCCCTATGGTTTAGCAGAAATAGAGGAGGGCCAGATATAGATGCAGGAATATAAATGCTAAAATGTAGTCACACTAGGCCTAATTACACAGACCTAATTAACCCTTTAACCACCCATGACATATGTACACGTCATAGGTCAAAACAAGCACATATTTGGTATTGCAGAGTTAAAAAATGTGTGAGTAATCAAAATATATAATAAAATAAATCTGATCAATATACAGCGAAACTAAAAAAAAATAAAAAAAATCACATCCCATCTACCCAAAATTGGTACCAGTAAAAATTTCAGCTTAGGGTGCAAAAAGTAAGCCATGGCACAGCCGCAGATCACAAAAAATTTAAACATTACGGGTCTCGTAAAATGGCGCCAAAAGCTAATTTTTAACGACTTAAATTGAAAGAAAACTATACATGTTTGGTGTCTGTGAACTCGTCCTGACCTGGAGAATCATGATGCCAGATCAGATTCCAGTTTCACCATATAGTGAACATGGTAAGTATATATAAAAAAAAAAAAAAAAAAAAAAAAAACATTGTGGAATTGCACTTTATTATTTTATTTTTTTTTTGCAATTTCACCGTACTTTGATTTCTTTCCCCTATAGGTAAAATTAATGGTTTCATTCAAAAGTACAACTTGTCCCGCAAAAAAACAAGCTCTCATACGGCTAATGGATGGAAAAATTAGAAAAGAAAAAAAAATTATGGCTCTTGGAAGAAGGGGAGGAGAAAACAAAAAATTGCTAGGTGGTGAAAAAAAAATTCTGAAGTTTGTAAAAATAAAAATAAAAAAAAAAAAACCCACAAAAAGCCCCTTTGTCTCCATTTCCTGAGACCCGTAGCGTTCTCATTTTTCAGGATCTGGGGCTCAGTGATGGCTTATTTTTTGCATCTTGAGCTGGTGTTTTTAATTATACCATTTTTTGTGTCGAAGCAATGTAGATGTCTGCGGCATCGAAAAAAAACCCCTTCATTTTGATGTTTGGAATCTTTCTCGCCGTACATCAATCACATTAATTGATTTTATATTTTAATAGATCAGGTATTTCTAAATGCAGCAATACCAAATATGTTTATTTTTTAATATTATTGTTTTATTTTCAATAATAAAGGGGGGGGGGGGGTGTTCATATTTTCCAAAACTTTTTTTTAATGATTTTACCAGTGGACTTTATGCCTGCAGTGTCCGATCGCTTCTCCTCATCAGAGCAATGCTTCAGCACTGCTCTGATCAGGAGAAATGCTGTTACTGTGAGTGGCAGCGTTCTGCTGGCATTCACAGGAAACACGTCACGGCAGCAACAGTGGTGATCATCTGACTCCTGATGCCATACCAACTCATTGGAGCCCTGTGATCAAGTCACAGATCCATCAATGGAGGCAGGGAACAACGTGATCCCAGTCGGAGCGCGAAAGGCCAGGTGATGCAAATTTCACAGCTTTATAAAAGCCCAACCTCGTCTAACCTTGTGCCAAAACAAGCAGCCATGGGTTCTTCTAAGCAGCTGCCTAGCACTCTGAAAATGAAAATAGTGGGGCCCCACAAAACTCAGGAGAAAGCTGTAACAAGAACGCAAAATGTTTTCAAGTAGTATTTTCTTCAGTTCAAGATGTAATTCAGAAATGGCAGTTATCAGGAGGAGTGTAAAGGTACCTTCACACATAGCGAGATCGCTGCTGAGTCACAGATTCTGTGACGCAACAACGATCTCGCTACGTTTGACACATAGCACCGACCAGGCCCCTGCTGTCAGATCGCTGGTCTTGTCAGAATGGCCTGGACCATTTTTTGATCGTCAAGGTCCTGCTGGGCAGGATGCGTCGGTGTGTTTGACACCTTACGAACGACCTCGTTGACGACTCAGAGCTCAGAAACATACAGCCATGTAGGCGTGCAACGACCACCGAGATCGTTATACAGGTCACTATAATAAACTATAATCGCTGTATTGTTGCTGCGTCGTTGGGAAGATCTGACTGTTTGACATCTCACCAGCGATCCTTATCAGGTCGTATCGGTTTTGGGATCGCTGGAAAGTCGTCAAATGTGATGGGGGCTTTAGTCAAGATAAGGTCTGGAAGACAAAGCAATATTTCTGAGAGAGCTGCTCGTAGGATTGCTACAGAGGCAAATCAGAACCCCGCTTTACCGCATAAGACCGTCAGAAAAATTTAGCAGACTCTGAAGTTGTGTAGATTGTTCTACTGTTCAGAGACATCCGCACAAATATGGCCTTCATGGAAGCATCATCAGAAGAAAACCTCTCCTACGTCTTCACCATAAAATGTGTCAAAAGTATGCAAAAGAACATCTTAACAAGCCTGATGCATTTTGGAAATAGGTCCCGTGGACCAATGAGATTAAAATAGAACTCTTTGGCCACAGTGATCAAAGGTATGTGTGGAGAAAAAAGGGACAGGATTTCAGGAAAAAAACATATCGCCAACCATTAGGCATAGGGGTGAATCAATCATGCTTTGGGGTTGTGTTGTAGCGAAAGGCACAGGGAACATTTCACGGGTAGAGGGGAGAATGGATTGAATTAAATTTCAACAAATTCTTGATGCAACATACACTATCTGTAAAAAAAAAAAAAATAGCTGAAGTTGAAAAGAGGATGGCTTCTACAAATGGATGATGATTTTAAAACACAAGTCCAAATCCACACTAGATGACCTCAAAAGGTGCAAGCTGAAGGTTTTACAATGGCCCTCACAGTCCCCTGATCTGATCATCATAGAAAATCTGTGGCTGGACCGCAAAGAGCAGTGCATGCAGCACGAGCCAGGAATCTCACAGAACTGGAAGACTTACGACAACAGTAATTTTGACCAGAGGTGCCCAAACTTTTACATGCCACTGTAAATTTTATAGAGTTCGGCTTTTCTGACATCCCTGAATCATTTGCCCCATGGCCAAACTTTGTTATGGGGTTCAGTGTCCAATGGCATGTCTATCGGCTGGTATTCAGAGCAGTGGTCACACATGAGCAGATGAAGGTTCACTGATAGCTCTCTGCAACATCTGTCCTGTACATACACAGAGCAGATAAACCCTGGCTTTGGTCTCACTCTCTGCTCCTTGGTTGTGTCAGTCATTTCACTTCCAACACTGTGCTAAGTAGACACGTCAGAGGGCGAAGCCAGGGGCCTGTAAGAAACATTCAGCATTCATGTGACGGTTTACAGACTCTGGACCACATGCAGCAATTAGGCCCTGTGCGCACGTTGCAGTTTTTGCCGCGGTTTTGCTACATGAATTGCTGCAGAAAATGTTCATAACCTTTCTGCAGTCCTTAACCAGCAAAACCTATGGTAAAACAAATGCTGTGCACAATGCGTTTTTTTCCCTTTCAGGTTTTGCTGCAGAATTTCTGCAGCAAAAAGAATGTGCATGTCACTTCTTTTCCGCAGGTACCTGCGTTTTTTTCCATAAATAATGGTGAAAAAAACACAGGGAACAACCTGCGGAAAAATCGAAGCAAAACCGCATGCGGTTTTCGGGTGCATTTTTTTACCGCAGGTGCGGTAATCTTTCATTCCACCCTCTTAGCAGTTCCTGTGGGTGTGCTAACATGCTATTCAATGCAGCACCACCAGCGGTGACGTGTGTACCTGTCCGTTGCTGCAGTCTCAGATGCCGAGCAGTTTTCATGATCAAAAGTCTCCGGCAATTCCGGTCATGCACACTAGACCTCTCTGAAGCCGGGATGCGTACACCTGGCTTCATAGTGCACATGACTGGATGTGCGGTGACCTGTTCATGCGCAGTGCTTGGCGACTGAGGCTGCAGCAACGGACAACAGGGTCACGCGTCACTGCTGGTGATGACGCCAACAGTGGGCATTGAATAGCATGCTAGTACGCCCCTGTGGCTGTGCTAACATGCTAAGGCTATGTGCGCACAGTGCGTTTTTGCGCGTTGTTCGGGTGCGTTTTTGTTCAGAAAACTGCATGACATTGCTTCCCCAGCAAAGTCTGAGTTTTCATTTTTGCTGTCTGCATGCAGCGTTTATTTTTTAGCTGCGTTTTTGTGGTGCCCACAAAAACGCAGCATGTCAATTATTCCTGCGTTTTCCACCCATTGAGTTCAATGAGATGTTCAAAAATGCAATGAGAAGCGCAAATTGCAAATATAGCTGCGTTTTAGTGCATTTCTATGACTAAAAACGAGGTTATAAACGCAAGGGGTGGGTAGTAAAGTGACATGTACAGGAAGAGGATTTCTTGTGTTGGTAACCACAGAAGCGTGAATCCTCCCGGTACCGCCACCGCTGCTTCCACCTCCCGTGTGGCGCCATGTCCAGGCGGGAGGTGGAAGCAGCTGTGAAATCAAAAGTGAACAGGAAAAAAAAAAATTCATACTCACCTGTCTGCAGACTCCCGGTGCCATTTCCGCTCCCAGCTAGTCTTCCCGGTACCGCTATCCCCGCTCCGGCTGTGTGCAGACTCGTCCGATAGCTGCAAGACCTGGTGGTGACCACCTGATGCGGCACCTGACGCATCAGCTGATCGTAAGTCTCGCGGTGATGACGGCTTTTTATCGCCCGGCCGGCTTAAACTATCAGCTGATGCCGTCAGGAGACTTCATCAGCTGATTACCGCCGGGTCCTGCAGCGATCAGACGGGAGTGTGCACAGAAGTGTGTATTTTTTTTTTTGTACTAATGCTTCAGCTGATTGTATAAACTGCTTTTATACAATCAGCTGATGTGTCATGTGAGTCAGGCCCTTGAACCTGACATCATCTGATCGGTATGCCTTCCAGCAAACCGATCAGATGATATTGGGTCTGGATTGGACGGAACGGGACCCTTGACCCAGATTTACTGCGGAAAGGGGGTGTTCTTTATTTCAATAAAGATGGAGTCACTAATTGTGTTGTGTTCTATTTCTAATAAAAAAAAAATTCTGTGTGTTGTGTTTTTTTTTTTTACTAGAAATTCATGGTGGCTATGTCTAATATTGGCGTGACACCATGAATTTCGGGCTTAGGGCCAGCTGATAATATACAGCTAGCTCCAACCCCATCATTACCCAGCGCCAGATGATGGAGCTTCTATGAAAGCGCCATTTTCTGGGGTGGCTGCGGACTGCAATTTGCAGCGGGGGTGCCCAGAAAGCTTGGGCACTCTGCACTGCGAATTCAAATCCCCAGCTGCCTAGTTGTACCTGGCTGGACTCAAAAATTGGGCGACGCCCACATCATTTTTCTTTTTTAATTATTTCATGAAATTCATGATAATTAAAAAAAAAAAAAGGGCTTCCCTATATTTTTGGTTCCCAGCCGAGTACAAATAGGCAGCTGGGGGTTGGGGGCAGCCCGTACCTGCCTGCTGTACCCGGCTAGCATACAAAAATATAATATGGCGAAGCCCACGTCATTTATTGGGGGGGGGTGCAAAAAACTCCTGCATACAGTCCTGGATGGAGGATGCTGAGCCTTGTAGTTCTGCAGCTGCTGTCTGGTCTCCTGCATACACTATTGGATGGAGTATGCTGACCCTTGTAGTTCTGCTCCCCCTGCCTCTCTCTCCAGCATACAGTCCTGGATGGAGCATGCTGAGCCTTATAGTTCTGCAGCTGTCTGCTCTCCTGCATACACTAGTGGAGAATGAAGAACATATTCAAGAAGAAAATGACATCAGACCTTTTTTTTTTAATTTTTTTTCAACAATCTGTAATGGCATGGTTTACTGATAAAAAGCGCATAAAAACGCAGTGAGCAAAAAACGTAGTAAAAACGCATGCCTTTTTTTGACGCGGGTGCGTTTATGTGCGGTTTTTGAGTCAAAAAACGCACAAAAATGCAGCGTCAAAAAAAAACCAAAACAACCCGCAATGTGTGAAGTTACCCTAAGAGGGTGAAATGAGCGCATGAAGTTACGCCCTTGCGACTTGTCCCCGTGCTCATTAGCATATGATAAAGGATCTCTAGAAATACTTTTTCTAAAGATCTCTTTATCTATGCTAGTGTATACAGGGACGGCAGGGATTAGCAATATACACCCAGAACTGCTCGTGGTTCTGGGTGCATATTGGACCTGACAGGTTCCGTTTAAATGGGTACTGCTTTATAAAGAAGTTGTCCCATAATTAAATATGACAGTACTAAGGGTCTGTACGCACTGAGATATTTGCTTTTCTTAAGAAAAATCCGCACCCTCTGGTGGAGTTCCACACCTGCGGCAGATATTGCGGTAAAAATGCACCCGCGGTTTTGCCGCAGATTGGTCCCTGCAGTTTTTTTTACCATTATCTATGGCAAAAACGCAGGTACCTGCGGAAAAGAAGTGACATGCTACTTCTTTTTTTCCACAGCGAAACCTATAGGGAAAAAAACAAAGTGAGCGAACAGCATTTTGGTTTTCCCATAGATTTTGCTGGGGACGAATTGCAGAAAGGTTATGAACAAAAACCGCACTTTTTCTGCAGCAAAAACCGCGGCAAATCAGCGGCAAAAAACGCAGAGTGCGCACAGGGCCTTAGAAAGAAAAATCCTGTAAGCGGAATAAATCCACAATAAAACAACATGAACAAAGTAACAATGACAACAAAAGTCATTGAGATCCTGGAACTTTGTATCTACATTAATGCAGACCCCATAATCAGATAAGGCCGTTTAAATCCGTTGAAACCCCAGTCCAGAACCCCTAATATAAAGGGGTATTCCCATCTTAACAAGTGTTGGCACTAGGCACCCTTCATTTTCAGGATCAGCGGGGCTCCAGAGGTTTACACCACACAGATCATGGTTTTAATAAAGGATTCCAAATAAAAAATGTATGTTTTCCAGGATTCAACTAAGTAAATTAATATTTATCCATTAAAGGAATGTGTCAGTGCTGGCAAAAAAATAACGTTATGATTGCTATAAAAATCTGCAAAAGAGGAAAAAAAAAAAAAGAGCGGAAACAATTGTTCATGGGAACATGAAAGATAGTAAGAACAGATGTGCTCCGAGCCCACGTACAAGTGCACCATGGGGAATGGGGCCGACCGCGGGAACAATGTGAATCACAGACAGAATGGAACTTTTTACACATATATAAAATCCTTACACTCATGCTCGCTTTATAATAAGTGTGAATCACACAGAGCGTCATCATGTGGGAGATAAGCTGTGCCAGGTAAGGATCTGGGGGAAGGGACTGCTCGGGGCAGACATATACTTTATAACAGCAGATATCAGAGCCAATGGTTTATGTCTATAAGAAAAGACGCACTGGAGCTGCCTAAAAACGCTCCTATTAGGCTCAGGCCCACCATGGATTCTCCCCCATTCTGGTGATACATGGACTCCCACACCAGACTTACTGGCATGTCATTCCGGTGGTGGATGGAGCAAGTGTGGCCGGAGGCATCTGTTGGATATGCAATACTGAATTTTGAGGGGTGGGGGGGGGGGGGGGGGGGGTTACAACCAGCTCCCCTCCTGAACACACACACAGTTGGCTATGCAATACTCAATATTGAGGAGGGGGTACCACCAGCACCGCTCCTGAGCACACACACACCGTTGGCTATGTGATACTGAATATTGAGGGGGTACCACCAGCACCGCTCCTGAGCACACACACCGTTGGCTATGTGCTACTGAATATTGAGGGGGTACCACCAGCACCGCTCCTGAGCACACACACCGTTGGCTATGTGCTACTGAATATTGAGGAGGGGGTACCACCAGCACCGCTCCTGAGCACACACACCGTTGGCTATGTGCTACTGAATATTGAGGGGGTACCACCAGCACCGCTCCTGAGCACACACACCGTTGGCTATGTGCTACTGAATATTGAGGAGGGGGTACCACCAGCACCGCTCCTGAGCACACACACCGTTGGCTATGTGCTACTGAATATTGAGGGGGTACCACCAGCACCGCTCCTGAGCACACACACCATTGGCTATGTGCTACTGAATATTGAGGAGGGGGTACCACCAGCACCGCTCCTGAGCACACACACCGTTGGCTATGTGATACTGAATATTGAGGAGACACCACCAGCACCGCTCCTGAGCACACACACTATTGGCTATGTGATACTGAATATTGAGGAGACACCACCAGCACCGCTCCTGAGCACACACACTATTGGCTATGTGATACTGAATATTGAGGAGACACCACCAGCACCGCTCCTGAGCACACACACTATTGGCTATGTGATACTGAATATTGAGGAGACACCACCAGCACCGCTCCTGAACACACACACTGTTGGCTATACAATACTGAATATTGGGAAGGAGGTACCACCAACGCCCCTCCTGAACACACACACTGTTGGCTATACAATACTGAATATTGGGAAGGAGGTACCACCAGCGCCGCCCCTGACCACACACACTGTTGGCTATAAAATACTGAATATTGAGGAGACACCACCAGCACCCCTCCTGGACACACACACTGTTGGCTATACAATACTGAATATTGAGGAGGGGGTACCACCAGCGCCGCCCCTGACCACACACACTGTTGGCTATACAATACTGAATATTGAGGAGACACCACCAGCGCCCCTCCTGAACACACACACTGTTGGCTATACAATACTGAATATTGGGAAGGGGGTACCACCAGCACCGCCCCTGACCACACACACTGTTGGCTATACAATACTGAATATTGGGAAGGGGGTACCACCAGCGCCCCTCCTGAACACACACACTGTTGGCTATACAATACTGAATATTGGGAAGGGGGTACCACCAGCACCGCCCCTGACCACACACTGTTGGTGCTATTCATGGTGGAGAACGCTTTCCTCTTAGCAACAAATATATCATAGCCTTGTGCTATCTCTTCACAGGATGTGGGGTCTGTATTGTGCTGCTGATTTTTAGAGCGACATTACAGAATACAGACTGCACTAAACACTGCCAGTGTTAGGTCATGTTCACATCTCCGCACCGCAGATCTGCTGCAATTTTTAGTACAATGCAAGTAAATGGGTTTTTCAAAAAATCCAGTCACAAAAAAAAAAAAAAACATCTGCACAAAAATAAAAACATGGTGTGGATTTCAAATCTACACTATGCTCATTATTACGCAAATTTTCACCCTGTTGAATACTTAGCAAACGGAGTAAGGTGAAATTCACAGCCAAATCCACAACAAAGGCCACAAGTAACACTTGCACATTAGTTGTGGATGTGTCACCAAATCCGCAGCGGAAAGGTTTCTTGTGCCAACACTGCCTTATGCTGACTGTACCTGCTGAAAAAACACGGTGCAAGGGTCAGAATGTCCTAATGTATTATTTAAAGTGGCTTTAAAGAGCAGCTAAGCCTTCATCAGCTTTTACTGTAGGGATTTTAATTCCCTGCAGATTAGTATGGCTCAGTTCCTTAGGCTATGTGCGCACGCTGCGTACTAGCCCTGCAGAAATTTCTGCAGCGATCTGAAGAGCACACGTGCGCTTCAAATCGCTGCAGAAAATGTCCGTAGTGAAAAAAAAAAGCCGATTCCATGCGCTCTGCCTGCAGCTCCTGCCATAGACAGAGCGGGGGCTGCCGGCAAAGCGCACGGAAGAAGCGACATGTCACTTCTTAGAACGCAGCGCTTCGGGCAGCAGCCGAAGCGCTGCGCTCTAAGACGCCACGTGCGCACAGCTCCTGCATAATCTTCATAGATTATGCAGGGGACGCAGGACGCATGCAGTTACGCTGCGGTGCAGATCGCAGCGCAACTGCATGGAATTACGCAACGTGCGCACATAGCCTAAGACTCCCACCGATCGCTCAAAAGTCCCCTAAAAGACTGTTTATGTGTGCACAGTGATCTCCATTAAAACCTGATCCAGTAATTAGTTATAATGGATCTGTTAAAGAGGGGATCGTTAGCATTTTAAAACCAATCCATTGTATAACGGATTCTCTATTGCTGTTTGTTTCTATCCGTTTTTAACATATCCATTAGGTCGAAGTGCACAACTGTGGTGTCCCGGGCCTGCGCAGTGAAACGATAGGATCCGTTAACTGAATGCCCAACAGATACATTGTTAGCGGATTCATTTTCCATGCACTTTCATTACACATTAACGGATCCCTCAGACATTTGTTTTTTGCAGATACTTTTTATCCAGTAATGAATGATGATTGCTGACTGATTTGCACCAAACTGATGACACTGGGACATTCCATCCCCATTACACTGAATGGAGGGAAGCCAGTACTGGATCATTATATTTGTTTTTGCATTCCCTATACAGATACTTAGCACAGAGCGGAGTATGAATACAATAGAAAGCATAGGTTTTACAGCTCCAGTGCCTATACATTCCATTACACCGTACTCCGTACTGTGCACTCTCCTGTCTCCTGAGCGGTGCACTTCTTGGAGGACTTATGAGCAATTGGTGGGGTCTCAGGATCTAGTCCTCTCATATCTGCAGGCAATTAAAGAGAATTTGTCAGTAGAATCTTACATCCTAAACTATTTACTAGTATATGTGTATATAGCTCTTTCAAAGACAAGCCGGGAAATACCTTTCCATGGCCGGTCAGTTCCTCTGTTACTGAGAAATCAGTGCCTGAATTAATATGCAAATGAGGCTTAAGTACTATGGTAGATCTGAAGCCTCTGTCACTCCGGCTCTATTACCTATCTGTTAAGCGTGGTCTGCTGCTATGACTAGTGGATATCCTTTTTTTTACTCTTTAGGGGCGAGGATATAATAACCCTTTAATGCTTCTGGAAGTTTTGCTTTATGGAGCCATGCTAGTTCGTCTCACTGCTGGTCCGTAGTAAAATTAGTCTACCATCCATAAAATTGACTGCCCTATGAATAAATGAGCATTCCCATCCAAACACGTATGACATATCTTGTGAGGACATTATAAATAGCTGATAAGCTATCGTGTTCACATTGCGTTTTTACCTACGTTCACTGGTCCCGTTGGGGCATCCGTCCAAAATCCCCCTCCCCCTGCAAAACGTGTTTCGGACGCATACGTCAACGGGGCCATTGACTATAATGGAGTAGATGGAGTCAGCTTGTGCTGTGTCTTACACCATTTTCGGGCATATACGTTTTCTGCAGGCGGACAACCGATTGTAGTAGGCGGGTGTTCGCCTGCAGAAAACATATATGCCCGAAAATGGTGCAAAACAGAGCACACGCTGACTCCGTCTGCTCCATTATAGTCAATGGCCCCCTCGGCGTATGAGTCCGAAACACGTTTGCCCCGACGGGACCAGTGAACATAGGTAAAAACGCAATGTGAAAGCAGCCTTTGAGGTGAGAGCACATCCCTCAAATACAAGGGCCCTGTAATCTCCTGTTAGCAGATTCCGATTGATCCCGCCGCTCGCACTTAGAGCACCGTCGCCAGGAGGAAATTAACTTTATTCCTCCAGGCAGCGTTTGGCCATAGGGATGGCGCAGGTTCAGTCACTGCTCAGTGTATAGTTTGCGGAGGCTGTGGCCGCTCCCAGTACACCGACTGACAGGGTTATCAATATCTCTCAATGTAGACTCGAGTTACAGTTTCCAAGTACATCATATAATGTCAGTGCACTGAGTGCGCCAAACACCAAAGGGTTCATATTGTATCCAAATATTCATTAGCATTAGATTACATATTTATATTAACCACTCAGTTTTATAACAATAGCATAGATGGCATAGAAGAGCCATGGCCAGCCTGAATGCTTTCCTGCTTGTCTGTGCACACAAGGGTCTTTCTAATGCTGCACAATGTTTTGCACTGATATAATGCAGCTACAATGGCCGCCCATCTGCCCGTCTGAACGCAGAATTATATGCTAAACATTGCATGAAGCACTTTACGCCTGTGTGATAAAGGCCTGAATGTGCTGTCAGACACTACAAAGTAAAATGCTGCTAATCTTTTTGATTCATGTAGAAGTATTTTTCCTGTATGGTTTGGGTTTTTTTGTCTTCTTTTTTTGCTTATTTCATTGCTTTTTTGCTTATTTGAAAGCTGCATTAGTGCACACTGCAATGCAGAGGATACAAGTACATACCAGACATCACAGGCGAACATAATAAAGAACAATCCACGAAAACTAAGAATGAACTGCATTCATTCAAACAACCACTAGAGGGCGCAATAGGATAAATAATTGGATTTTCGAAACCAATGGGTTGTCACTTTTATGTCGATATCAAAAAGCAGGTAGTTTAATCCTGTTTGATTGGAAGAAAACTTTTATCCTTTTACTAATATATTAATAAACCAGTGGTTTGCGAGATGTGTATTACACTCCAAATAGTTTTTTTTTTTATTTAGAATTATAATTAAAAATGGCTGCTACAGTGGGTACGGAAAGTATTCAGACCCCTTTAAATTTTTCACTCTGTTTCATTGCAGCCATTTGGTAAATTCAAAAAAGTTATTTTTTTTTCTCATTAATATTTATACTCTGCACCCCATCTTGACAAAAAAAAATGTATATTTTTTTGCGAATTTATTAAACAAGAAAAACTGAAATATGACATGGTCATAAGTATTCAGACCCTTTGCTCAGACAGTCATATTTTGCTGTCCATTTCCTTGTGATCCTCCTTGAGTTGGTTCCACTCCTTCATCCAGCTGTGTTTAATTAAACTGATAGGACTTGATTTGGAAAGGCGAACACCTGTCTATATAAGACCTCACAGCACGCAGTGCATGTCACACCAAATGAAAATCATAAGGTCAATGGAACTGCCCAAGGAGCTCATTGTGGCAAGGCACAGATCTGGCCAAGGTTACAAAAGAATTTCTGCATAACTCAAGGCTTTTAAGAGCATACTGGCCTCTATAATACTTAAATGGAAGAAGTTTGGGACCACCAGAACTCTTGACCGTCCAGCCAAACTGAGCAACCGTGGGAGATGAGCCTTGGTGAGAGGTAAAGAACAACCCCAAGATCACTGTGGCTGAGCTCCAGAGATGCAGTAGGGAGATGGGAGAAAGTTCTACCAAATCAACTATCACTGCAGCCCTCCACCAGTCAGGCTTTTATGGCAGAGTGGCCTGACGAAAGCCTCTCCTCAGTGCAAGACATATAAAAGCCCACATAGTGTTTGCAAGAAAGGCACATGATGGACTCCCAGACTATGAGAAATAAGATTTTCTGGTCTGATGAGACGAAGATAGAACTTTTTGGTGATTATTCTAAGCGGTATGTGTAGAGAAAACCAGGCACTGCTCATCACCTACCCAATACAATCCCAACAGTGAAACATGGTGGTGGCAGCATCATGCTACGGGGGGGTTTTCAGCTGCAAGGACAGGACGACTGGTTGCAATTGAAGGTAAGATGAATGCGGCAAAGTACAGAGATATCCTGGGAGAAAACCTCTTCCAGAGTGCTCTGAACCTCCGACTTGGCCGAAGGTTCCCCTTCCAAGAAGACAATGACTCTAAGCACACAGCTAAAATAACAAAGGAGTGACTTCACAACAATTCTGTGACCATTCTTGACTGACGCAGCGAGAGCCCTGACCTAAACCCAATTGAGCATCTCTGGAGAGACCTGAAAATGGCTGTCCACCAACATTCACCATACAACCTGACAGAACTGGAGAGGATCTACAAGAAAGAATGGCAGAGGATCCCCAAATCCAGGTGTGAATAACTTGTTACATCATTCCCAAGAAGACTCATGGCTGTTCTAGCTCAAAAGGAGGGTGCTTCTACTCAATACTGAGCAAAGGGTCTGAATACTTATGACCATGTGATATTTCAATTTTTCTTGTTTAATGAATTTGCAAAAATTTCTATATTTGTTTTGTCTGTCAAGATGGGGTGCAGAGTGTACATTAAAGAGAAAAAAATGAACTTTACCAAATAGCTGCAATGAAACAAAGAGT